>NC_056751.1:609451953-609493022 GCF_019279795.1 Protopterus annectens | reverse complement strand
ATGGGACACTCGAACTACTACCAAGGGAACAACAGAGGGTCCCGAAGAGGGAGGAGATGAACCAGGTTTTACAACAAAATGACTGTGTACTACCTATTCAATCACCTCCTGTTAGGATTGAACTTAATTCAGCAAATGACTTTAATGTATATAATTTTTCTTCCATGAATATAGGTACTGGCATGTGTGATCTTTTATCAAAAGGTATGACCTTTGTTCCTACCAAGCAAATTGATTTAGTGCAAACAGTAGGATTACTTGATTTAAAGGAGTACCGCACCCACAGACTCAAAAAACATGTTTAAAACATCATGGCCTGATGTTTCCTACACTTTAACAGCACTCTGGGATTATTTACAGGATTTTAAATATTTTTATATGTAATTCCAGACTCTGACCACCTGGAGGCTGGCATATTGACGTGGTTTGGATAAATCAGGTTGCCATCCAGTATCCCAGAAATCATTGTTTGGCTCAAAATGTTGCATCATGCAGGCCTCCGTTTGCCTAAAGTTCCTGTCATTTCATAGATGTTGCATGCATACAAAGTACTGAGTAAAATAGAACAGTGTAAGTAACATTCCCTGCTGCTGGATGACTGCTTAAAAGAGAAACAGTGCAAATGCCACAGAACACATTCAAAGTGCTGTTTACTGCTGCCTTTTTTCTAATTTAGTTTAAATGGCACTAATTTGTGAGGCAATGAATTCTAGTCCATTTACTTCTCCCCATAACACTTATCTTCCCTAGCTGTCAAAGTCCTGTGGGTAATTTGACCTGGTAATTCCATTGATTGGCAGATCTCAGCAGGGTGCTTGACTCATGTAATTTAATCTTTGCTCTAGCATTTCTTTTGTTAGAGGGGACATCTTTTTGCTGCACTATAGCTATGGCCTTACTTGACTGCAATCACATCCAGTAAGGTCTTGCACCAAGGAGCTAAAAAATAAAACATTTATACTATTAACCAGTTTAGATCTTTATTAATTTAAGTGTTAAGGTATCACTTCATGCTTCTACCTTGTTAAAAATTGAGATTTACATGTGCAAAGTGTGTTGGTTTGCAGTGTTTGCCTTCAGATGTTTTTACTGCACTGGTTGTTTGCAAAAAAAAAACTTTTGCCGTGTCCCTGGATTTGTCTTTGCACATACAAACCACATTGCTATATTTTCCCCTTCCTTTTTCTTGTGTCCAGAAGTCACTTATAACAAAGTAAATTTTTTATTGATTTTTTTTTAAATAAAGGACATCAAGGTTAACTTACCTTGAATCAGATAATAAATGCCACTGCAAAGAATCACTGTTGAAATATTTGTGCATGGACAAGATCCCTTACTAAATCTATTTGCCAGCCTCCAGTTCAATTGGTGCTATGGCTTTAATATACTGGTGTGTTTGCTCATGCCTTCCAAATATCTCCTCCATTACATACCAGTTTTTCAGTGTAGTAACCACCCGACATGGCCATACATCTTTAGCCATCAATATGCAGCTACTCCTGTTCATGTGAGTATGTGAATTCATTTTCAGACTTAAGGTGTGGAAGCTGCACTGAATAATTCTAGGTGTTTGTTCAGGTTTCACATGGTGCTTGCTTAGAGCTACTCTCATGTTAAGCCACTATGAATATGTTGCACTGCCACCTCTGATATGAGGGTAATGTTTTAATCTTTCTATTCCCGCACTACACACTAGCAGTATCTGGTGCAAATACAACAGAGAAGTATGCAAGCGATACACCACCTAAGCATCATTTGCCATGCAGAATGTACAAGTATGCATACCAAATTTCTGTTTCCAAACATCGGTGTTACTACACTACTACTGAATAAAATGAACAGCACTCAGGCTGGGGGAAGGACACGGGAGCCATGACATCACAGAATGGGTGGGTCTTGTTATTTTAGTTAGAATCAGATGACGGCTGTGGTGATGCCACTTTGGGGGAGGGAACTGATTAAAAAAAAATATCTGCACTGCCTGGCTTCGATGATGTCAGTAATTGAGTGACTCCAGCAAGCTTTATTCAAATGTGAGAGAATCATTTTGTAAGTGAAACCATCACAGTATGAGAAGGTAGGCTTCTGTTACAGAAGTAAGGGGAATTATAACAATTGTAAATGCTTTATTGTTGTTGTTTTACAGAGGGCAATGTAAATAGGGAGGTAAAGGGCCGTGAAGTTGAGGAATACATTAGAGAAACCTGTTGTACTCCTTTAAAATTGTATGTGCAGAAACTCAATTTGAGATTATTATTTCAGGATGATGCTAATGTTATTATTACATTGAAAGTAGCTAGCACATATAACCCCCTTACACCCCTCCCTTGAGGCATTTGAACAGTTATATGAACTAGATTTCAGAGCAATGTGTACAAAAACAGCATATTTAAATAATCTATCTAAAGATGAAAGATTTAATCTTGAACTAATAAGATGTAATTCAGGTATTAGACTTATGAAGCCAGATAAAGGGGAAGGTTAGTGATTATGAATAAAATTGATTATACTGCTAAAATGAAGGAGATTCTCCACACTAAGATGTATGAGAGAAGCTCATTGGATGAAGTAAATATGGAAGAGTACAACTACCTAAAAATAATGTATCCTATGATTCCAACATCTTCGGAGTGCCCAAAATTCATAAAAATTTCAATCACCCTCCTATGCATCCAGCTGTTGAAGTGAGAGGGTCCATCACCTGCCCCTTAGCCAAGTTCTTAGATTTAAAATTGAAAAACTTTGCTTGGAAAGAACAACATATATGTATTGACTCCTGGGATTTTCTGAAGGGATTGGATGTGGTAGAATTTGATAAGGAATTTGTACTTATAACTGTTGAAGTGAACGATTTATATACTGTT
Organism: Protopterus annectens; assembly: GCF_019279795.1. Taxonomy (NCBI): domain Eukaryota; kingdom Metazoa; phylum Chordata; order Ceratodontiformes; family Protopteridae; genus Protopterus; species Protopterus annectens. The sequence goes on along the minus strand of NC_056751.1, from coordinate 609,490,158 downwards.
ATACCACATGAAACAGGAACTGAATGGTTCTGTGATTATTTGACACCTAAGGGTCTAACGCAGGACCAGGTTAATACATATGAACAACTTCTTGACATAGTTTTGAAATACACTTTTATTATATTTGATAGAGAACATTATCGCCAAATAGAGCGGGTTGCCATGGGGTCAGCATGTAGTGGCCTTTATGTGAACATAGTTATGCTCAAATGGGAGAAACATTTTTTTTTTATTTACATCATTATATTTTTCCCATTGTCGATTATATGTTCGTTTTTTGGATGATAGTTTTATCTTATGGAAGGGGCCTATGAATTTAATAGAGGAATTTGTAGAATTTATAAATAGTACTACACCTTTTTTTAAATTTACACATGTTGTTAATGATTATCACATTTCTTACTTAGATGTACTTATTAAAAAAGATAATCTGAATAATAGATTTACCTCTCAAGTTTACCGAAAGGTAACATATTCAAACTAATTTCTTTTTTTAAAAAACATTTTTATTTTTGTTTTTATTATAAACATACACAAATGTACATATAACTATTTACAATATTTACATTCATCCATGATAAACAATAATTTTATCCATGAGAAGTTATCAGTGTTTGTTCAAAAGGTTTTCCAATTTTTGCCATGCTATGTTTTATGAGTAATGTTATGAGTTCTATAACAAATGGTTTGCAGTTCTTTTTTTACAAACAACTTTTGCTACATTAATAAAATCTTTAAACATCAAATTTTGTTTACTTTTCCAGTTCAAAGTAATAATTTTTCTGGCAATTGCAAGAATTGACCAGAGTAATGAATCTGGAGATTTAGGTATTACATTAGGTATAGGAACACTGAATAGGATTAGTGAGTTAGAAATATGTATGAGAACATAAAGCATCTACAAAATATCTGAAGTCTTTCCAGTACTGAACAACATTTCTACATTCAATGAACATGTGAACCCAGTTGGCCTCTAGTAATTCATCACATTTCCAACATTTACTTTCACTGTTTTTGAGTATAAAATGTATTTTATGTGGAGTATAGAAACTCCTATTCATAAATTTTCATGTATACACTCTCCAATATAATGAATAAGAGGTACCATACATATAATTCAATAAAATTTTTTTGGATTCATCAGATATGTGTTCTCCATTTCTCTTTACATAGTAATTCCAGATATCTGAGTCAACCTTTAGGGTGTCTTCTCTAAGTATGAGATACTTAATTTTTGATGATCTGTCTTTTTAAGACACCTAATAAAATGCTGAATCAAACTAGGTATAGATTCAGTCTCTAGGTTGATTGATACTCTCATTTTGTTTTCTATAAACTGCCATAATTAGTGTATAAACAACCGTCTTGACTATTATCAAAACTACATAAAAGAGAGTTTAGTGGTATAATACTCTTATTTTCAGTAAACGTATGCCAGAATATCAAGTTATTTTCCTTTAATTTTTGCATCGCATTTATGTTGAAAGACTCTAGGCAATCAGGGGTGTATGCTATAGGGAATATGAGAAATAGAAATTGTTAAATGTAATTACAATTATATTTTTAACGTTATTAAATATTTGATTAATGCCATAAGAAAAATGATCAAACTTCATATTAAATAAACAAAAATTCACATAAATGCTAATGAACTCTACTTATTCCATATTGTTCCTTAAACTGATTTTCTATAGTTCTGACATTAGTTATATGAATCTCATGTATTGTTTTCCAGCAGGATATATAGGTAGATGTGATCCAGTGTAATATTACATTAATTATAACTGATTTGGAATAAAGATTTAAGCTAGGGAATGCTATCCCATTACTGTTCCAAGCTCTAATATGCCATTTATATGCAATCCTAGGTTTTAAGGGGAAACATAAAAAAATTAAGTAGCATGGAATCTAATTTTTTGAAATAAGTTTTTTGGAGGGGGTAGTATCAGTGACTGTATATAAAACAAAATTTTAGGTAAAATTATCATTTTAATTGAAGAGAGCCTATCCTCCATTGTGAAGAACATTTTATTCCATCTTTTGATTAGTTTACTAATGATGGTTATTAAATTATTGTAGTTTAGTTTATGGTGGTTATTAAATTATTGTAGTTTAGTTTAACAGACTCTTTCCATGTACTCTTTATACTGACACCCAAATATTGTAATACATCATTCTCCCAATTAAACAGGCTATTCTCTCTTAGGTTTTGGTTGATCTTTTTTCTAATTAGTAATGTTTTGAATTTATTATGATTAAATTTAAGCCCTGAAATTCTTTCAGACTTGCTTAATGTATTTATAACATCATGCAAAGAACCATCAATATCACCTAATGTTAACAATATATCATCAGCAAATAATTGTATCTCAGGTCAATAGTCCTTATTAATTTGAAAGCTTTTTATATTTTGCTTGTTTCTGATATATGTAGCAAAAAGTTCCATTGAAAGAGCAAACAATAATGGTGACAAAGGACAACCTTATCTAGTTCCTTTGAGAATTTCTAGTGGTGAGGATAGAAATGAACCAATTTTCACATAAGCTTGTGACCCACTATACATTTTCATTAATATGTTCACAAAATCTGAGGATAATTCAAAACCAATCAGAATTCTTTGTAGATAAGACCAACTAATAGAATCAAAAGCCTTTTCTATGTCTAGGCTGATAATAGTTCATTTTTTTGTATCTGCATGCTATATCTATCAATTATAGTAATTTAATAATGTTATCTTACACTTTTCTATGAAAAATGTACCCTCTCTGATCATTATGTATTAGATTAGGTAATATTTTCTTTATCCTATTAGCTAATATTGTCATGAAAATTTTATAATCAGTGTTTAGTAATGAAATTGGTCTATATGAATCACTAGATTTGGGGTCCTTAACTTTGTTTTAATAGGGGGAGATAATTGAGTATTTCCACGATGGGGGTGTTATACATTTTTGCTTAACCATAGTAAAGGCACTCATCATTTTCTTTATTATATATTCAGGAAAAATCTTATATAGTTCAGGAATTATTCCATCCAGTCCTGGAGCTTTATTATCTTTTAAAATTTTAATTTGCTCTTTCACTTTTGTTAGTGTTATTTGTTTATTTAATATGTTATTTTGTTGCATTGACACCTTAGTAGTTATATTTTCTTGAATAAACATATTTATTACATTATCTGTCTCCAAAAGTGGTGTGTTATTATTTATACCTTTATTGTAGTTTTTGAACAATTCTAATATGCCCATTAAGTTAGATGTACTGTTAACTGAACCATCACTTGTATATTTAATCTCATTAATACGATTTTGATTGTTTAATTTTTTTGTATCTTATTGCTATTATATGTCAATGTTTGGGATTTAAAGCATAAGATTGTAATTTAAATTTTTCCAGGTTTATGGCTGATGATTCATAACTTCTAATTGTTTTTGATTTAACATAGTAATTTCATTATGTGCTACTTTATTTGGTTTTACGTCCATTTTTATCTTGTCTATGTTTTTTGTAAGGCTAAAAATTAATTGTCCCTCTCTCTCGTTTTTTTAAGGTACCGAGATTTTATTCTACCATTTATATAAACTTTAAAGGTGTCCCATAGTATAGTATCAGTCACGTCACCATTATCATTTGTTTCCATAAACATGTCTGTTTCTTTCATTATCCATTCCCTAAAGTCATTTAATTTAGTTATGTCAGCAGGAATTTTCTGTAGAAATCTTAAATCATCTGTATGTGTAGTTAATGTAAAGTTTATAGCATTGTGGTCCAAAAGTGGACAAGTCATTATATATGCATCACTTATTTTAGAGTATATATTATTTGATACAAAGACTTTATCAGTGTTTGTTTGTGTACCAAAGTGATATGAATAGTGAGTATAGAATAAGGAAAAATGTTCTCGTAGACCATGTATATCTTTAAGGTTCATCTGGTTTGTAAAATCATTTAACTTCTTGGCTTGAGATGTTAGTTTTATTTTACCATTTTTAGAAGTATCATTGCCTGATAATAAGCAGTTAAAATCACCTGTTGCTATAATTTCCCCTTTTGCATTTAAAGTCATAAGATACAGATATTTGTCAACATATTTAGTACTCAGTCCTGGTATCCAGTATATATTAATCAAAGTATAATACTTCCGATTGATTTCCAAAATAACCATGCTTCGCATCCCATTTTTATCTGAAATTGTATCTATAATTCATGGCATAGTATAAGTATTTTTCCATAGAATAAGAGTGCCCCTTCTCTTACTCTTAAAACATGAATCAGCCAGAATGGTATAGCCATTAATAAGTATTTTTGTAGATCTATTTGAATAGATGTGTTTCCTGTAAAATGATGACCTGGGCTTTTTGCATTTTGATATATTTAAGCTCTTTTGACATTATTGTTCAAACCATTAATATTTAATGATAAACGTTTATAAGCCACTGACTATAATGTGTATGTTATTACTAACTGAAAGACCTTTCTTCTGTGTTGACTTGAGATCTACTGAAAACTTACTTATCATGGATGCATAACTTGTATTAAGCACTACTTTCAAAATCCCAAAACTATTTACAAACACATACATGAAACATAAAGTTTTTGGTTTAGTTAAAAACTTAACTAAGCCATCCATCCACCACCTCTCCAATACCAAACTACACAAATTATCCATCTCTGCTTAGAATATAGTATAAAAACAAAAAAAAAAGCATTATGAAGGCAACTAAAGAAATCTGAATCCATGAAATATACATTAGAATGAGAGTGTCCAGTATATCTGAAGCTATATGAAAATGTCACATATGATAATAGCACCTCTAATATGTAGATATGCCAGAAATACACATCAGATCAAAGTATGTATAAACATTAGAAGCTGAAGGTTAAGAAGATTGTCATTATTTCCAAGACTTTTCAAGAAACATCAAATAATTTAACCATTTTGTCAGTCATCTATCTAACATTTTTCATGTAAGGATCTGTTGAATATATATATATATATATATATATATATATATATATTTATATATATATATATATATATATATATATATATATATATGTGTATATATATATATATATATATATATATATATATATACATATATGTATATATCGGTCTACTTCATATGATCGAAATCTCATATGATTGACATTCATTTCACCAACACCAAAACACTGAAAGCTCAAAACACTGAAAACTCATTTGGTCGAAACTCATAACATTGACATATAAAATTCACAGCATTATGCCTTTCCCCACTGTAGCGCAACCCCAGAGTTAGAATAAATAGTTAGAGGGGGTGTGGGGGCACAGTCCCCCACATTGGAAGGTGTGGGTGGCAGAGACCCCCACAATATTTAGATAAATATTGTCATTTTTGTTATAACTATCCACGTGTATGTTTAAAATGTATTATGTATGTGGGGACTTTACCTCACACACATACCCATATATTTATTCTAACTCCAGGGTCGTGCTACAGTGGGGAAAGGGCATAATGTTGTGAATTTATTTTGTCAATGTTATGAGTTTCAACCAAATGAGTTTTCAGTGTTTTGAGCTTTTGGTCTATCTGAAAAGTTTGTCGATCATATAAGCTTTCGATCATATGAAGTAGACCCATATTTATATATATATATATATATATATATATATATATATATATATATATATATATATAAATAGGTAGATATAAAACATTTATTACAACATAACTATTATATTTTGCAATTATACACATACTACTCATATATACTAACAATATATATGTTGATGTATTTCATCAAAACAGGGAGAGAGAAAGAGAGAGGAAAAAAAGGGGCCTCACAACCCTATGTTTAGTTACTAAAGGTTTAGTTATATAACATGTCTGATGTTAATATGCATATTGAGTTTTGTAATGCAGCTCCTAGTTCACTTGATGTCACTTAGTTACTAATAGTGTTATTGAATCTGCAGAATGTATGCATCTATAAGAGAACATAGGCATTTTCAAAGGAGTTAAACACTTTTATCAAAACGAATTATTTACCATTTAAAGTATCTAGTGAAGGATAACAGAATTTCAAGAGAAAAGAATTCTAAGTACAACCATTTAACAAGTTCAAAAGGTCAAATGATGTAATCCCAGTTGTTTCCTCAAGCTGCAGCTTCATAAGCTTGTTAAAAAGTATCTAAATAGGCTCATGCACAACAGAAGTTGTCTCTAGTGAAGAAAAAAGCATTTTTGGTGGGAAATTCAGAGCTTGAAGCTTTTAGAGTTTACAGAAAGCAAAAAAAAAAAAAAAAAAAAAAGCACTCAAGCTGCCTTGTCAGTAAATGTCACGACTCTCCACAATGAGAACAGTCACACAGACCACCAGTTTCCTCACAAAACATCAACATCATGAAAAATTAACCCTTTCATATAAAAACAGCAATTTAGAAGTAACAACAGCTGCCTCAAATCAGAAATCATATTATAACATTTCAATCATTTACCCACCAGTTAACCAGGCCAGAGAGAGGGGAAAAAAGGAACCTATATATATATATATATATATATATATAACATATTTAGCTATATATATAAAACACAATTAATGTTTAAATGTATCTAAACAGTCTAAAACATCTAGTTAGAGACACTAATCAGAAACACATTGTTAACCCACCAGTGACCCACTAGAAAAAAAATGTCCTTTGGTATTAAGTAAAATTATACTATTACTGTAGAATTAGAAGACATACATCATTTGTAGTTATTTAAAAGGAAAAGTAGGTCAAGTACTTATAATGGGTAAAAGAGAAAAAGGAACATTGGTAACAAAAAAGAATAAGAAGAAAGAAAAGAGAGAGAGAGAGAGAGAGAGAGAGTGAGAATGTTATTTAAACACTTAGTACTATACGTAATTAGAAGACGTAGATACAGAAAGGAAAACAGAAAGTTAATAATAAAAAATATTCACATTACCTTACAGCATAGAGACTTTCCAGAATCAAATATATTATGATTCATAAAACAAAGCATTTAAAATTAGAAAGATTTTATTAATTTGTCCTTTAGTTTCTTAGTTTTGTTTGCTCCTTCCTTCACAAACCATCCATTTTTGTTGCCTGTCTCTTCAAACTCTGGGATGACCATTCCATTTCTTCAATACCCAGCAGTATTTTCTTATTTTGGATAAATTCTACTGCTTCTTGTAGGGAGTCAAAGATCTTCACTCCTTCTGGCAAGATGATTTTTATTCTTGAAGGAAAAAGAATTTGAGCTTTAATATTGTTTTTTTTTTCCAAGGACTTAATTAGAGGAACACGCGAATATCTTTTGGCTATGACTGTAGAGGTGTAGTCATTGTCAAAATGAATAACTTTTTCACCCATCTTGATAGGGGAATCAGTCCAAGTTGATTTCAACACTAAGACCTTGTCTTGCGAGAAAAGAAATCTAACTATTATAGACCTGGGGTTAGATGAACTCAGAGATAAAGCTGGATTTGCCAGGGACCAGTGAGCCCTCTCAATTCCAAAAGAGAGGGATTCAGACATGTTTAGTGCTGATGAAAACCACTTATTGAGGAAATGAATCATGTTAGCACCCTCTTCTTTCTCAGGAATTCCATATATTCTTATGTTATTCCTCCTTGATCTGCTTTCAAGGTCTTCCAGTTTCTCAATCAGCCTGGTATTTTGTTTCAGAAGAAATTCATTGTGATGTTCATTTTCTGTCACTCTAGTATCTAGGTCAGTTACTGTGTTCACTAAGGCAAGAATTTGTTCAGATTTTTTTTTACTATTCCATTTAGAAGTTCCAGTTGTTAACTGCATTCTTGTTTGATAATATCCATTTTGTTTTCGAATTTGTCCATTTTTAGTGACAGTTTTTGGATGTTTGTTATTATGAGATGTAGTTCTTTCTTCACTGCACTCTCCTGGTGTGGGTTCTTTGAGTTGATCATCTTGAGATCTCCAGTAGAAAACATCTTGACAGGAATAATTAAAAAATTCTTTTGACAATGTATTAAGTTTTAGAAAATAATAAAGAGTCTATATTACTGGGATGTGTTTCCATCCGGGGCACAAAAAGGATTGTAAATTTTTGCATGCTTTTACTATTGTATTTAATACAGAAAGTAATCATGTTAGAGATATCATGTGTAAAAAGGGTCTATATCATAGGAGCGAATCGCACAAATTGCGAACGCTCATAATATTGAACATACCGGACCTTGAACTTCCTATTGGGGGGATGCGACCCCCACACCACCCACTAAATATATATTACAAATCCGAGATCCCACTACAGTGAGGAAATTGTGAATATCCCATTCTTCACTTTACCACGATCTCAGAAAAGCACTTCGAGTTCCGGTGTGTTCGATATTATGAGCGTTCGCAATTTGTGCAATTCGCTCATATGATATAGACCTGTGTAAAAATTGAGCATTAATTAAAAGGGAATCTGAGATTATTAATGTTCTTGGTGATAATCCTGTGGTAGTGTATAAAAAGGGCTTGAACCTTAAAAATATTTTTGAAAGATCCACTGAACCAAAGAAATGTGGGAGTATGGTAAAATGCATTGCTTGTGCCTTTTGTAAGCATGTGCTTGAGAAGAGTGAGGTTTTGGTTAATAATTACCACATTAGAATTTATGGCAAATATAATTGTAATTCAACAAAGGTGGTTTATTGTGCTATATGTTCCATTTGCCCTTGTTTTTATGTGGGCAAAATGGAACATAAATTAAAATATAGGACGACTGAACACTTAAGTGACATCAGGCTAAAAAAAGATACCAATGCCCTCACAAGACATATTTTATCAAATCCAGAGCATAGTTTTAAGTTTATTGTCATTGACACATTGTGTTTATCAGAGCGAGGGGAGTGTGGCCTGTTCTTTTAGAGAAAATGGAGTTTATGTAGCAACTATGATTGAATGCCCATTTTTGGCCAGGATTAAACAATGCAGAGTCTATAAAATGCCTTCTTAAGTTTAAGCCTTTGAAAAGATAAGTTTAAATATTTAAAATGTATTAGTGGTTTGCCTGGTCTATATGCTGCCATTTGCTTCATTTAGTTCTTTATTGCAAGCACGATGCACCCTGGGAGGTGTGTCTGATTGTGTCATTTGATTGGGTTTTTTAGGTGGAGTGATGATTGTATTAATTCTAATTGGTTATTTGTTGTTTAAATACCCTCTTGTTAATGAAGTGTTATCTGATGAAGTTTCGTTTAAACTTAATCTCAGAACAAAAGCGCTTATTGTTCTAAGGTTAATTTTATTATTTTATTTAGTATAGTGTTATTTGTTAATTTATTAAAGTTTCTGGTTATCACATCAATGTCATACTATTGTCATTTGTGAAGACATCCTTGGTTTCTGTAGTTATATAAAAATTAGAACATAAACAGTCTGTTGAGACACTTGATAAAATAGTAATTTTCTCAGAAAATATAATGCTTCATACTAATAAAAAATAGGTATTAAGGAGGGTTTCCCCAAAGGAGACTTATGTACCCAGCAATGAAAAAACGTAGGTGGCTGACAATCCTCTGAAGCCTGTAAGAGGGGCATTTGCTAAGGCTGGCAAGAAAGTACTGAAACTTTGTGTCCAGGCTGCTACTTTTTTTGATGTAAAGCTTGTGTAACAAACCTTCTTTGAATATGTTAGAAATCTCAGAATCAATGCTAGTACTGTGCAGAGCAAATAGTAAATGATACAACATACTTAGACCCAGATGACATAACCAATATACTAGCAGACAAATTCAGCTCCAACTTTACTGCCTACTAGCAGACAAATTCAGCTTCAACTTTACTCCCCATCTTACCTCCAATATTCTCAGATCAGATGACCATATCTACCCCCCCTCCTCAAATCTCTCAAAAGCAAATTCCCATGGCACGATCTAAGGCAAAGAATGCTACATCTATGGGACCAGATAACATACCAGGCTTCCTATTGGCTAGCCTGAAACATGAATTGTAAAAGCCCTATAGAAGCTATTTAACATTAGTCTTAAAACTGGCTTTGGGTTAGATGAATGGAGGACAGGAGCAGTCATTCCCTTGCACTGAGGTGAGGCTACAATGGACCTGGGTATTTACAGACCCATAAACCTGACCAGTCTCATCGGAAGGTAGCAGAAAAGATCATTATGGAAATATTAAATAGTGCTATAGGTGACCTACAGACTCTTGCCTCAGCCCAGTCTAGATTTGTCAAAGGAGTTCTATCCTTCCTAATCTGGTTGACATCTTCAAAAAAGTCTCTGAGGTAATGGATGAGGGCAAGCAGATGCACACACTGCTTATCTGGACCATGAAAATGTGGCTGACACCATCCCACACTCAGACATCATAAATAAATTCTCTCTCTCTGATGTAATTCACTGAATAGCAAATTGACTCACAAATAAACCATGGAAAGTAAGAGAGGGCAGCTCTGCTTACTCCAAAAGACCTGTCACTAGTGGAATGCTCCCAGGACTCAGTCCTTGGGCCACTTTTCATTGGCAGTTAATATAAACGGATTATGGCTGACCAAGTTGGCTAATGATTGCAAACATCTTACCATCATAAACTCCCTTGAGGACACCAAGATCCTATAAGAGAGTCTGTCCCAAACAAACAGTTGGTGCCAAAACCACAGACTGAAACTAAATGCCAAGAATTGTATAATCATATCCTTTGGCAAGCATGACTCCCTGAAAATTAATGCTGTAGTTAGAGATATGGAAACCTAAGTTGATAATGAACTGTCCTTTGATCACCAAGTAGCTACTATAGTAAAGAAGTCTTTTTTCATCACACAAATTATATCTAAGGGTATAGGGTCCAGACCAAGGGGTGTAATACTTCCTCTGTATTACACACTCATTAGGCTGATCATTGAGTATAATGCACCTTTCAGTATGTACCTGCACTAACACTTGTCACAGCTGAAGTGACCACAGTACTTCCTCACTAAAATAATCAAGGGTTTAAATCATATAAACTACTCAGGCAATTTTAAAGCCTTGTCACCCTTGTTAATGTCATACAGGCTACTGACAGACATCTTCTGCCTCATGTACAGAACCTCAACAGACCCTATTCTGTGAGACCTATTACACATTCTGTAGTCCAGTGGTATGAGACACTCAAACAAGAGACTTCATTCACTTTTGCAAAATTAAAAGAACATGCTGAATGGATAGGTGTGTATTACAGAGAATACCACTGCTATGGAGACATCTTCCCCATCACATAAAATAGAGTATTTCTTTTGCTCCATTCAAATGTAACTTGGACAAATGGATGAATAAACACAAATTCAACCTTGGTTTAGCAATATTGACCCTTATGGATAAACGTATCCCAACATATACTTGCTCAGCCAGTCTTTACAGATTCATATTATAAAATAGAATGGCTAATAATTATCATGGAAATGCAGAGTTAGACTTCTTAAGATCTTCTTGGCTAGCATTTATTCCATGCTACTTTGCATTTAGCCATACTAAAGCACAAAGAGAGAAAGGTGATCACTGCTGCCTGTAACCAATCTTTGGTGCTCAAGTATGACACTGAACTGGTGTTCATAGGTCCATAGGTTGGTACTAGGCTATTGGCCCTAGGGCCTATGCAAGCCAAGCCAAAATAATTCCCTGGGTATTTCTTCCCACGATATTTACTTCTCTGGACCCCTGTCTAGCAGGGCGACTGACATGATCACCAGGGTGGGATTTTTTTGTAAATAACTTACAATATTTCAACAACAACTCAAGTTACACACACACTGTCAGCAGCATTTTATTCATCTAACTGAGAGCCTGGTTATGGCTCTCATTTCTTAAATGTGCTATTGGCTACACCAGGATGAGGAGCAAGTATCCAAAGGTTTACTGAAAGCCTTATTTCCAGTGCTGGTCCCTGAAGCATCAGCTCTGGATGTTCTGGTTGGCTACTTAGCTGTTAACTCATGTCATCCGAGTGACGCGTCCTGGTGCATCTGCAGTTAACTCCTACTGACACCTGTAGTTGTCAAATATTGCTTATTCATATTTGCATCAATAATTCCAAAACCATGCTATGTAAAACGTTTAAAAACATTTCATCTTAAAGCTTGCACAATAGCAAACTCACCTGCATTAATATTTGACCTTTGTCTAGTGCAGGTAAATATATAGTAATGGTTCTTTTTATGATATCAATTTATATAGATATAATTTTCACATTTTTCTAAACATCTCAACAACCAAGTAACACAGAGAGAACTCCTTAGCTTTATATGGAAGCTCTCAGCTAGATGAATAAAATGCTGCTGACAGTATGTGTGTAACTTGAGTTGTTGAAATATTGTAAGTTATTTACAAAATATTACAAATTAAATAGTTAACTGTGTTTACTGTGACTTCTAAAATTTGGTTTAAGACCTAGAACCTAAAGAATACTGCCACTATAAAACAGTTTGTACTGAAAAGTTTGCCATTTATACTTCCTTAATAATCCTTATGCTTCTAGAGATATGAACATTTGTTTGAAATGTGAGAGACAATTTGATTTTGTGAAAAAGCATAGACTCCACCCTTTGGAAGTTACAGTACAAATTTCCTGAGCTCCGTAGGCTGCTTTCAAGTGAGTCCCACTATTTGTTTCTGTAATTGCACAGCATAACTCACCTCCAAAGGTTATTTTATGGGTGTTAAACCAAGAATAATCACAGCACCAACTGTAACAAATCCTTTGGCAAGAGAGTGTGCCTGTCTGCCTCTACTCCTTGTGTTTTGGTTACATTGCTGGCTGCAAGTCTAGGCTTAATCAGTTTGCAAAGCATTATATAAATATGGGGCTGCCAAGGTAGGGAACTTAAAACAAGTAAAATAAAGTTTCAGGTTTAAGCCAGCACCGACTTGCATCTTTATTCAGAAATATAAAACTGGGAAATATGATCTGGGTAACAAAGGAATTGCATCTCCTCATTGCATTGGAAACATGGAAGGGGAGATGTATTTGGCTTAGGGTAGGGAACTTATGGTGACATAATAAAGGACAGTGTAACATATATAGTTAGGAGGAAATATTTGCTAAGTATATCAGAGAAGATGCGAAAATTAGTTGACAGAAGGTGATGAGTAGATGAGAACAGAAATTGTGAAGAAAAGATTAAAGACTGACACAGGAAGAGCATTACTAATAAGGTCATAAGGGTATGAGAGTAGTGAAAAAATAAGATCAGGGAAACATAGAGGCAACTAAGAAATCTACTGAGTAATTCTGTCATGGGGAGGGTTGTAAAGAATGGAGGAAAACTATTTGTGAGACTGACTGAAGAGAAAGAAAGCAAACAAGGGAATGAGTATAGAAACAAGAGTTGCAAGAGATTAATGCCAGACAATCATGAAAAGTGCTCTGTGCATAAGACTACAACCAGCTAATGTTAAGTGATCTAGTTATTTGGAATGAAAATCTGGTAGGGAAGAGGGAAACTGTCAAAGGAAAAATATACTTTAAAAATAATCAAAACACGGTAGGTTCAGGTTAAGGCACTTTAATCTTGCAGCAAGGAGACAAAAACGTGCTAATACAGAGTTTGTCTAACCAGAAACAGGAAATGCATTCATTTTTATAGGTTATCAAATTAATCCTGTCCTACCATGCTGACGTAACGAATTACCACCTTTTGGTCATCATCTGCCGACGATCTTTCCCATGATTTTCTGCTGATTTAAACAATTTTTATGTGAAACATCCTGAGGAAAACAACATGGCCTTGGTTACTTTCAGTTAGATACTTGTTATGTTACATTCAAGATACTATAGCTAAATCGAACACAATGCTGGCAGTTCATTTCTCTAATAAGCCTTTGTTTAACTTATCTCTAAACTACTGCAGCTGCAGAGGTTCCCATCCTCTGAACAAGGCTGTCTGTCTGGAATCATTACATTTATTAAATGGTATATTGTCTATTCATATGCTTCTGACCTAGCAGATTAACACTTGCTTCTCAAGTACATTTCTACAAGGCATAAACAAGAATATTGCTGTGCTAGCAATTACTAGGTCAGAGGGCAACTTGCAAGTTTCAGTAAGCATGCTGCAGTTTCAATAAGGCATATTTTTAGTCTCATATGAAACTCAATTGATATAAATCACAGTGCATAAGAAATAGAATGAAAAGCATATTAAAAACACTTGATTATTAATTTGTCATTAAGCATACACATATTAATACATATTTTTCTAACATCTCCCTCCTGTTAATACTTTTTATTCTATTTTCAAAAAAAGATAAACAGTTTGCTTCTTTTCCTAATCTCTTCCATTTAGGATTTGCAGTTAAGAAAGTCATTCAGTTTAAACTTTTATGAAAGCGTCTCAGATTCTAGCAGCTCTTCAAATTCAGTACTTTGATACAAAGTTTCAGATACGAATATATCTATGAATTCCTTAATTAATTTCTTCATACAGGGGATTCCGCAACAAATACAAGCTCCTATTAGGAGTAAACCTACCACAATAGCAATCAGCATGTTCATAAAGATGGAGCCCCACCCCCCCAAAGGCATTCTGAAAAACTCTGTCAGAGGGTTTGGGCCGGGTTTGGTCATGGCCGACACTTGCTGAATCACCTCGAGATGGTCATTTATCTCATGCTGGTGGTCAGGAAGGAAAGCACAGCACTCTTCTTTGATTAAAGCGCAAGTTCTGCCTCTCGCTGCTAGAGTGAAGTCAAGAGCCATTCGGTTATGAAGCACTACAGTTCTCATGGCATTCAGTTCATCAGTTATCAGTTCAAGGGCAGAAAAAGTTGCATTACTCATTATTTCAAGAAGTTTAGACAGTTTTTGCAGTTCCCATATTGATTTGACTCTGCCATACATGGGTGATACACCTGCCCAGGATATAACAGCATCGCTCAAGTCCATGTGCACAAGTTTGGTTCCCACATTACGATGGTTTTTCCACCCTGCTTCGATTCGTCCCACTGGATTCTCCGGTTTCTTAACAGTCTTTTTGGTTACGTCTCAAGTATTTTGAATACTCCCTTGAGGCAAAGCTGCAGTGTGTCGGATGGCCAGAACCAGGTATCCCAAAAAACAACTGCCAGACCAATTCTCAGGTAACCATTTATATGCCTTTTTTCCACATACACAATAACAGTCCTCTACTTTTGTCATTACTTTGTTACGAAATGACTGCCCTGCATGAAACATTTTCTTGTATATCACTGATAACTGTTTGAAAAGTACAGGATTGTGCTGTACCTGATCAAGAGTTTTATACATAGATTTCAAAAATGAGTCATAATCTGTACTACAAGATCCGCTCAAATCATTTGGTTTTCTATAACATTTGTACTGTACAGTAACATTACATTTACTCCACCCAACTTGGATGGAGTCATTTTTATAAAACATACAATTCCTTTTTGTGTCACAGGCAAATACAGTGCTACCTTATCTTGTGCTTTAATAGCAACTGTGTCAAAAAACAGATTTTCCCAGGTCTCATTGACCCCTAGGGGGATAGCAGTCATTAACAAACCCCCGTATGCTGTTGGTATGGCCATGCAGACCCAGCAGTTCGAAACATTGAAAGTCTCTGCGTATACACGTGTAATTGCCTGATAAGTGTTACAGTTCGGATGCCAGTCTATGTTTGGTTCAGTACGTCTAATCAGTTCAACCTTTGTGGCAGGAAAAAAGCATGGCCACAGCAAAAAGAAGAGTGTGATCAATATTGCAACAAAAACAATCGTACAAGTTTTTTGAAATTGCTCAGTGTCTCTACTCACTCTGTATCTGGCCATTTTGTTCTTGTTGTGCAACAGTAACAAAGTTTTTGTCCAGTTCAAAGTTTTTAACCAGTTTACAGTGTGTCAAATGGATCCAAGAAGCTTGTTCCGTGATTTTGACTGTGGTGGGTGTTGACAGCAGTACCTGGTACGGACCTTCCCACTTCGGAGAGCTCCAATTCTTCCATTTCATAATCTTCACCCAGACCCAGATGCCTGGGGCTACTGGTGCTTCCGATTTTGGTTGCTCTTTATCTGAAACAGAATTTAACTGCAAAAGTTTGTTATTCAAAAATCTCCTCATATATCCTGCAAGTGAACTGTCAGCCTCCTGCTCTGTAGACATGAGAGGTTTCCACTGAGGTGTATAATATGCCCTCCCAAACAAAGTTTCAAAAGGAGTTAATCCCTTTACATTTGGAACAATTCTCATACTCAACAGTGCTAAAGGCAAACAGTGCACCCAATTTTTCTGTGGTTCTTCTATCAATTTCCTAAGTCTATTCTTCAGTACCCCGTTGCTCTATAAGCCCTGCAGATTGGGGGTGATATGCACAGTGATTCTTTAACGATATTCCGAAGTAACGACTAAGTTGTTGAATTGTTTGGTTCACGAAATGTGTCCCGTTATCACTATAAATCTTTTCCGGTATCTCAAATCTGGGTATAATTTCTTTAACAAGGACCTTTGCAACCGTAGCTGCATCTGGGTTTTTAGTTGGAAATGCTTCTACCCATTTGGAAAACATGTCTATAATAACTAGGCAGTATTTCTTATTCTCACATTTATTCAGTTCTATGGAGTCCATACAAATAGTATGGAACGGATATGGTGGTGTTGGAAAATTTCCTCGCTTAGGCTTCAATGCCCCTTGTGCATGATGCTTGTTACAAACATGGAATACTGCAGAAAATTTTTTTGTATAGTTTGTAAACTCATAGGTTGTAAACACTCGATTCACTAACTGTACCATCCCCCCTGTTGAGACATGGCTCTGCCCATGCCTCAACAACGCTGCATATCTAAATAAATTAGATGGCAAAATCGGTTTCTTTTCCTTGGAGATGTACAGTCCCTTTTCGAGGATTGCTCCTTGTTTTATCCATTTTTGTTTCTCAAGATTTGTAGTAAGTGTCTGCATTGTTTTTAACATTTCTAGATCTAAAGTCTCTGAGGGTTGTAATTCCTCGCTCAAAAGAAAAGCTTCTGTGGCTGAAGCTGCCTGCTTTGCAGCTGTATCAGCCCGTGCATTACCTTTTGAAATTCTATCCTGTTGTTTTGTATGAGCTACGCATTTGCAAATAGCTACTTTCTTAGGTAACTGAATTGAATCTAACAAGTCTAAAATAAGTTGCGCATGATTAATAGGTTTAGCAGTAGATGTTATCATTCCTCTATTTTTCCACTGTTGCACAAAAACATGTACAGTAGAAAAAGCATACTGACTGTCAGTATAAATGTTCACTTTCTTACCGTTTGCTAAGGTACATGCCCTCATTAAGGCAATCAATTCTGCTGCTTGTGCAGATAAGTTGTGTGGCAAAGATTTTGCTTCTAAAGTTTCAGTATCAGAAACGACTGCATACCCCACTAGGTTCTGTCCTGTAGGACCCCTCCTGCACGAGCCATCCACATAGCATGTCACCTCGGCATCATCCAAGGGAACATCCGTAAGGTCTTGTCTAGGTAATGTCTTTTGCTCAATCTCCTGCAGGCAGCAGTGCGGTTTGCCATCTGCAGGGGTTGAAAGCAAAGTTGACGGATTCAAAGTTGTGCATCATTCAATTGTCATATGAGGTTGGCCCAACAGAATGGTCATACAGGAAAGATGCCTAGCTGGAGAAAGATATGTTACTTTTTCTTGCAGTAAAATAATTGTGACTGCATGAGGCACTCTCAATGTGAGAGGGTGGAATAATACTACTGAGGCTGAAGCCTGCACTGCCATTGCAGCTGCAACTACTGCTTGTACACAGTGGGGCAAAGACCGCGCCACTGGATCTAACTGTGATGAATAATAAGCTATGGGGCGCTGTTTGTCCCCATGTTGCTGTGTCAACACTGATGTCATATAATCTTGCTTACAATCTACAGTTTGAATAAACTGCTTGTTATAATTTGGTAATCCTAAAACTAAGGATGATGCTATCAATTGTTTCAGTTTACAGAAAGCTGCTTCTGCTTCAGGTGTCCATTGTAATAAATCTTGTGCAGCCATCGGCTTTTTAAATATTAAATCAGCCAGTGTAGCAGATTCCAAAGCATAGTTTGGTATCCAACTCTGACAAAAATTAGTAGTTCCCAGGAAGGACATCATTTCCTTCTTGGTAGTTGGTCTAGGTGCTTGTAAAATCACTGTTTTTCTGTCTTCATCTAATATTCTACCTTCTTTGGATATTACATATCCTAAGTATTTAACTTGTTTTTTCCAAAGCTGTAACTTGTCTTTGTTTACTTTGTGACCTTGAGTAGCTAAAAATTGTAACAAAGCTATCATGTCTTCTTTGCATTCTTGCTGAGTGGGGGCTGCCAGCAGAATGTCGTCTACATAGAGTAGAATCTGACTACCTTTCGGTGGGATAAATCCCGCCAAGTTGCTTGCCATTTCTTGTGCAAATATTGTTGGACTTTCACAATACCCCTGTGGTAATCTGGTATATGTGTACCGCTTTCCCTGAAATGTAAATGCAAACCAATATTGGCTGTCAGGGTGTATCGGTATCGAGAAAAATGCATTACTTATGTCTACCACTGAAAGATATTTCTGTTCTGGCTTTAAATCATTCAGTAAGGTGTGTGGATCTGGCACCATTGGTGCTCTGGGTATAACTGCATTGTTCACTGCTTGTAAGTCTTGGACCATACGCCATTCCCCGTTTGCTTTCTTGACAGGAAATAAAGGTGTGTTACATGGTGAGTCGGGAGATTCTATTAAGACTCCTTCCTTGAGTAAGGCTGCTATGATAGGTTTGATTCCTACCTCTGCATCCTTTCTCAAGGGATACTGTCTTTTCTGGGGTCTAAAAGCTGACTTTGGCATTATGGTAACTGGTCCTGCTGTTCGTATTAGTCCTACATCTGATTTCCCTGCTGACCAGAGAATGTCTGGTATGTCTCGCAAGGCTTTTTCCTCTTCTTCCAATAATAGTAATACTCAGCTATCCTCACTAGCTTGTGAGTGTACAGCTGGGTGTGTCTTTGTGATCCAATTCAATTTCTGTTTCTGTACTCCTTGTTCTGAGAGTTCTAATTCTGTCTATTTTTCCCACCTCGTGACTTTCTCACCTAAGTCTGCCCATTTTAAAGTTTTATTCTTAGTCAAACTAACATGGGGCAGTCGATTAGATTTGTAGAGTGTTAAAAATTCCTGGGGCAATGAACAGCTTGCTACACTGTTCCCTTCTGCATCCCAGTACAAATTTCACAATACCAGCCTGTTTGCATGATTCTGAAACAATTCTTGTTCATAATCTTTATCGGGACCTGGTCTATTACAGTAATATAGAGTACAATGCAACAAATGCTGTTTGTCAATGTCGAGGGAGGGGAACTTGCTGATAGCTACATTCATTAGTTCTTCGGTTACTGCCCCTGGACCAGTCGTAACCAAGTCCTGGTTGTACCAATAATGCATTTCACCCTCCGGTTGCACTACAAAAGTGTCCATTTGTCGCTGTGCTTCCATACCCTGCATGGTTGGAATTACTGCTATGCCAAATATCTGCATTAAATCTCTACCCAAAAGATTCACTGGGCATTTTGCAGAAACTACAATTTTACTTTTCTGAGTCATCCCTGAAACAGGGTCTATTACTGTAATGTCACGGGAGAGTGGCTCCCGATATAGCTGTCCATTAGCTGCTTTCACTAGTATATAGTCTGGTGATTCTGTATCTTCCGGTAGTTTGGAAGGGTGTATCAGGGTGCATGAAGCCCCTGAGTCACACAAAAATTTAACTTCCCTTCCCTACACCAGAAGCGTCACTTCCGGTTTTGTGTCTGCTAAGTAAAGGTCTAAGCTCAAAAGAGCTAGGTCTAAAATTTCATTTTCTTCTATGTCTGTGTATTCATATACATCCTCTACCCCTTGTGTCACATCCTCTTCTCCTGCTATCATATTTACACTTACCTTTTCCTGCTCACTTTCACCCAATGATTCCTGACTATCATATAGTCATTCCTCATCTTCCTTATTTTCTGTAGTCGCCTTCTTATTTAGCCTGCAATACCTTGCTAAATGTCCTTTTCCCTGCACTTAAAACACTCACCCTTTTTCTTTCTTTCTTTCTTCCTTCGAAATCTTCTGATCGTTTGTCAGATTGTTTATTTCCCTGGGTATTTTTCTTACCCTTTTTCCCAGTTTGTACTACAAATACTTCTGACCCATCTTCTGCTGAAAATACTTGGGTTTTCTTTTTCTTTTTGCTATTAAAATGTCTTTCTGCATGTCTAGCATATTAAAGTAAGGCTTGTAACCTACTTGTTCGATAATCTATCATATGCTTCATAATGAAGCTACTAATAGGTGCAATGCACCCTTTCAAAAATGCATTTTTCAATTGTTGTTCATATGGGGAATCATTCGCTTGATTTTCAGGAACTGTCATGCCACTACGATTGTTAAAGCATTCTAATAATCTGGCATAGTACCCATCTACTGTTTCTTTTTCCTGCTGTATGCATTGATTAATACAAGTCCAATCAGCCCTAGGCTTCCACTTTTCAGAGATTCGGTCTGTTAGACCTTTCACTCTGCCATCCAGTTCTGCATCAGTATGTGGGAGTGGTCTAAGTTGTGCGTCACGAGGATTCCAGCTGCCACAAATCATGTGCCAATCTGGACCTACAATTTGTCTAGCTACTTTTTCTACTTCCTCTCCATTCAAATGGTAACTTAATCTCATACCCTGTAAATCTTCTAAAAATTTCCTAAAATTCACTTTTGGGTGGGGAATACCTTCTGTGGCTTTCCGGATATCTTCCGGTGTCCATGGTCTATAAACTAAAAAAGTCGAATCCTGTCCTGCCTGAGGATT
Source organism: Protopterus annectens (assembly GCF_019279795.1). Taxonomy (NCBI): domain Eukaryota; kingdom Metazoa; phylum Chordata; order Ceratodontiformes; family Protopteridae; genus Protopterus; species Protopterus annectens. The sequence goes on along the minus strand of NC_056751.1, from coordinate 609,469,356 downwards.
CGGTACTTCTATGAGCGGACATATCTCTTCTTCACTCATAGCTTGTGATGTTCTATTTAACTCATTTAATTAAATTTCCCTCCTCAAGTTGCATGTTTGAGACCTGGTCTCGATGGGATCCCTGACAAACGGTTGTGCTTTTGCAGGGACAGCTGGGTATAGCGGAGGTGGATCAACTCATTTACTCGCTTCATATTCTGGTAACGGAAGTGGAGGAGGCAAAGGAGGGGCCGTCGCTATTACTAAATTATTATCTTCTTTGTCTAAAAACATTGTTTTTGAATTTTTAATTCTTTGCTCCCTACGATTTGCTTCCTCAAGCCACCTGTGCGCCTGAGGGACTCCTAATTGTCTCTGCTTCTTTAATTGACTTTTCGCATCTATTTTTAACTGTTTTACAAGTTTCATAAGTGCGGGTTTATCTAAATTACCCTCGAATTTGTACTTATCGACCCATCTGGTATAATATTTAACATTATCGGAACGCTGTAATTGCATATACTTCGCGTCTTCAGTTCGGGGCATGTCCTGGGAACTTTTTGTGCACTGATTTCCCATTGGTGTCTTAGCTCAGCTGTAAATTGTTACGTAACCCTTTCTATCACGTGGTACCACAAATCTACACGTTTTTCACAGTTTATCTAGAATAACTGTCTACCTATTCTGTTTCCCTGATCTATGACAAAAAACAGTAACTCCTTCTGTCTCTAATTTGCATAAGCAATTTACCTGACAAAAAAAGAACAGTTCTGTAACTAGTCCCTGATCTTAAAACTGAAAAGAACGTACGATCCAAGCCAAAGACCACAATGAGGCACAATAAACTTTTTAGCGCTTTCATCCACTTTAATAATGTGAACTTCATCAGAAAATGAGAACAGTCACATGTCCCTCATATTTATACCTAAATGCAGGAAGTGATGTAACCAGTGTTGTAATTTGAATACTTGATGTAAAAAAACAACAAATTAAAAATAATAATGAATAATAAACTATTGATACAAATGATTATATACATATATAAATTCATAATAAAAAACATATGTACATATGTACATGTAATTACATCTGTTTAGACCTATGGACATGTGCCCAAACCATGCACATGTACAAAAATCCATGTTACCTGTGCACACACTCTCACACACACACACCCACACACACACACACACACAAACACACACACAATGTGCGCGCACCCATTTCCCAAATAAAATTGCACTTCTAAATTCATACTATCTGTACATAAGAAAACACTTTATGTTGATAACCTCATTCAACCCTGGAAATACATCAGCTCCAAATAGGAGCTGCCACAATGCCTCCTTTTGTTCCAATATGTTATTCGTATCACCTATAAATGTTCCCTTCTCTACATAATGAGGTTATCAACATAAAGTGTTTTCTTATGTACAGATAGTATGAATTTAGAAGTGCAATTTTATTTTGGAAATGGGTGCACACACATTTTGTGTGTGTGTGTGTGTGTGTGTGTGTGTGTGTGTGTGTGTGTGTGTGTGAGAGTGTGTGCACAGGTAACATGGATTTTTGTACATAAGTACATGTGCATGGTTTGGGCACATGTCCATAGGTCTAAACAGATGTAATTACATGTACATATGTACATATGTTTTTTATTAAGAATTTATATATGTATATAATCATTTGTATCAATAGTTTATTATTCATTATTATTTTTAATTTGTTGTTTTTTTACATCAAGTATTCAAATTACAACACTGGTTACATCACTTCCTGCATTTAAGTATAAATATGAGGGACAGGTGACTGTTCTCATTTTCTGATGAAGTTCACGTAATTAAAGTGGATGAAAGCGCTAAAAAGTTTATTGTGCCTCATTGTGGTCTTTGGCTGGGATCGTACATTCTTTTCAGTTTTGGTGTTTATGGTGTGTGCTTTGCTAGTTTTTTAGTCCCTGATCTTGAAACAAAAATAAGGTAATTCCTCCTTACCTGACCCTCCGTGAGTTGATCCACTGGATCGTTGACTCGTCCTCCAATCCCAGATCAGAAACAGTGGCTGGCCTTTTTCAAACGACGATTCAGTTGGAGGTCTTTCAAAGCAGAAGAGCCGATTTGGCCTCTTCTCCGTACGGATGCATGCCACCGGGCCCAATTCTGACCTAGGTCCAGCGCGAGAGATACGTATTCCGGTCCGAAGGACCAATCTGTCAAAGAAAAAATATACTTTAAAAATTATCAAAACACGGTAGTTTCAGGTTAAGGCACTTTAATCTTGCAGCAAGGAGACAAAAACGTGCTAATACAGAGTTTGTCTAACCAGAAACAGGAAATGCATTCATTTTTATAGGTTATCAAATTAATCTTGTCCTGCCATGCTGACGTAACAAATTACTACCTTTTGGTCATCATCTGCTGACCATCTTTCCCATGATTTTCTGCTGATTTAAACAATTTCTATGTGAAACATCCTGAGGAAAACAACATGGCCTTGGTTACTTTCAGTTAGATACTTGTTATGTTACATTCAAGATACTATAGCTAAATCGAACACAATGCTGGCAGTTCATTTCTCTAATAAGCCTTTGTCTAACTTATCTCTAAACTACTGCAGCTGCAGAGGTTCCCATACTCTGAACAAGGCTGTCTGTCTGGAATCATTACATTTATTAAATGGTATATTGTCTATTCATATGCTTCTGACCTAGCAGATTAACACCTGCTTCTCAAGTACATTTCCACAAGGCATAAACAAGAATATTGCTGTGCTAGCAATTACTAGGTCAGAGGGCAACTTGCAAGTTTCAGTAAGCATGCTGCAGTTTCAATAAGGCATATTTTTAGTCTCATATGAAACTCAATTTATATAAATCACAGTGCATAAGAAATAGAATGAAAAGCATATTAAAACCACTTGATTATTAATTTGTCATTAAGCATACACATATTAATACATATTTTTCTAACAGAAACATAGGCAGTTTGACTAATCCAACTCTGTGATAGAACAATAGTCAGAGAACTGTATGCTTAATAGGTTGTTGAAGATGTTTGTGAGTGCAGACCTGAAGCTGCTAGTGAAAGAATGCATTGATTTTTGGTCTTAATGGGCAAATCAAGACCAAAACAAGGGTGTAGCCAGGCATACTCAGTGTACTCAAATGAATACATTTTTTTGTTCTGAGCATCTGTTGCAAACTTAATTATTCACAGCACACAATGCTTATAACTATTTAAACTAATATTTGCAGCACAAAGTAATATAAAGCATACTGGTGTGGTAAGATTGCAAAGAATATTGATAAGAGTATCAGGTAATTTAGCCACTTGTTCAACCATACTGATATGAGTTTAGTAACAGACTCAGGCATAATGTGGACTGTCATGGAGTGACAAAGAGGTTAACCAAGCAAACAGAAACACCATGGTAGGCTGGATCCCTTGGTCAAAAGTTGTGCGGAAGGTATAGTGCCAGGCTACATTTGAAGGGTGCTTACTAAAGCATGTGTGTAATTAAGATTCCCTTTTACACCACCACATTAATAGGTGGAAAAGGCTGTATAGATCGTTGATATACGCTCTTCAAAATTACTTCACCATTAGTCAGGGGAGGATATGGAGAAGGTAACGGGCTCCAGAGTGCAAGGTACTTCAGATGGTGGATGTGTCAGGGGTGGCTGTGCAACATAAAAACAGGAAAGAGGGGCTGTGTACATGGAACTTCCCAAATATTATTGAACAAGCATCTAACAACTGTGGAATCAATGGTTAAAAAATGCAGCAGTAAAGGCTGTGGAAAAAGTTTAGTGAAGGATTTGAAAATGTTGATCAAACAGATGGAAAGGTAATACTTGTGGTTTAGTGGAAACAAATGCAATGATTGCATTCAGACCACAACAACCTTCTTGTGAGTTAACAGTAGGGAGGAGTGGAACTGGTGACAAAATTGTAGTAAATTGGTCTGGGGGTGTTGATCCCACCTGAGTTAGACTGCCAAGAGCAGAGTGACAGGACACTGGCAGCATCAAACAAAATGCTGGGGTGTATTCTCTGGGGAATAGATTCTAGAAGAAAAGTAATATTTGCACTCTGCAGGTCTCTGGCTAGCCCACACCTTGCATACTTTGTGCAGATACAGAAGCCACATAAGGGAAAAGACATTGGGATATTGGGGTGGATTCAGAGAAGAGCTATCAGAAGGATCTGAGGGTTGGGGGAGAAGGTATATAATCACAGGTAAAGGATGATGTATCACTAGAAGAGATGTGGAGTATCATATTAGTGCAAAGGATAATGTCAGAAATGTCTGAATGGATCATTAGGGACAGAATGGGAGGGAGAGGACACAGGCAGCAGATTGTAAGGACTTATCACTCCTTAGATCTATAAAAGTACTTTGTCACAGCAAAGGTTGTGGACCCATGGAAAGGATTACCAGAACAGGTGGTGGAAAAGAACCCACAGAAGTATTCAAGAGGGCATTGAACAGATAGGAAAAGGGTAAGGGAAAGGTAAGGAAAGGATGCAGGTGCAGTAGAATGTTAAGATACTTAAATGGCCTTACTAAATAGACTTAGTGTCTCTTTCTGCCATCAAGGAAATGAAGTTTAAAACAGTATATACAAAAAAATATCAGCAATGTATAAATGTAAATGCATATATTTAAGCCTGCTTTTAAAGGTACATGCACAAAATCCATGTTTCATGGTTTACTCAGCAAAGTTTTAATTAGCAGTGAGTATATGTGCATAGTGAACATCAGTCACAGTTGCCTTCAAAAACATAAAAACAACAGAAATGAGTAACTCTCAGCAACATGAAATGTCTGCCACTGTAGGAGAGAGCGAAAAAGGAACATAGAGGGAATCTTCAAGCTATCAGTAAACACTGCAGTCTATCAACATGGTTAAGGAATCCTGACAAGAGCCAATAACAAATCTAGAATTAAGTTATACAAAAATATAAAACTGTAGGGTTGGTTGACATATAGCATTGTCTGGACCTCCAGGTATGTATTACTTAAGTAAATAGATTGGTGCAGATATGTATGCATGTAAGTATGTATTACAATGGAGTAAAGGCATGGTTAGTTTGTCTGGGTGTAGCCTTTTACAGCAAAGGCCTCTGAATTAAAGCTCCATCAATAAAAAATGCATCAGAGAACAGTAATAATAAAAATGTAATCTACAGATGAGTCATACATGGGATTTATATACCATTCATTTAACCTTGATAAGCAGGAAAACACTTGTTGGCATAGATTCCTGTTAAGATCTTACACATTTTTTGAGTCTTCCAAGATGACTGCACATTGAATAACAGCTTATTTCTAGCTCTCCCAGTGTGAAAACAGAAACTCAGCAGAGAAGGCCAGTAGACTTGAGTTTATGCGTAAATTTCAGTAACTGGCCAGCAAGTGCACTGCCAGGATTCCAGGAATAAATAAATACAGAAGACCTGGAAAAAAACAGCTACAAAAAGTGAGGAAGAAACACTGATGAGAAAGTACTGCAGCTGTTTAGCAAAAAGCAATGCAACCTTCAGACATGACTTCCAATAAAAGACAACTGCATAAAGACCAGGTTAAAATAAACAAAACACGGATGGAGTATATCAACATAAACAACAAAAGGCTAGAAATAAATTGAAGAAGCTTTAAACAGATATTCAGATGAGATGATAAAGCTGCAAAAATCAGAGGTTAAAATGAAGAAAAGGCTGGCTGAATATGAGACTACTCATGAAGAGATGTTTCAAAAAATAATAGACAGAGCAAATAGGGAAAAATCTGAGATATTCAGCTATACCAGAGAAGCTGGAAGGAACAGACTGCATTAATTTTATGAAAGCACAAATAAGCAACTGGACTGGTATTCCACAGCAGGAGTTGTTAGCTGAATGGGCACATCATGAATATGCTCTAAACCTAGCTATAAGAAAACAACCTAGACCTTAAATAGTAAAGATACAATCCTACCAGCAGAAGGAGTTGATTCTGACAACACTGTGGCAGAAGGACAAAGTTCTAAAAGTAGGAGACAGCAGAGTGTTTCTGGAGAATGATTACTCATTGTACACCAGACAGAAGAGCAAATTTATTCCACTTTTCAGGGATTTTTGAGATGCAGGTGTAAGATTCAAACTGTTGGACCCAGATGTCTTCAAGGTATTCTTCCTTGGAGGGACAAAATAATTTTTGATGAAGTAAGGAGGAAATACAAAAGTTTGTCCAACAAAAACTAAGCTGTGAAACAGGAGGAGATTCTGTTTCTTGTTCTTCTAGTAATAAATACCACAGAGGAAATGTACATGTGAAAACTTTTCAAAATTTTCAATGGAAGATGTTGGAGAGAAAGAAAAGAGCATGGGTTGACTAGAAGAATAGACATTATGTTGGAAGTGAAGCAGAGAAATGATTTCAGAGATGAACAATAATAAAACCAGTAATATAATATGGAATTACAATGCAATAATTATATTTGTGAAATGTGACAGAACAAGAAAATCTGGAAATATTGTACTTTTTTTAGAATTTGGTGGACTTGTGGGGAAATCTAAACCGTGTGCCATACTTTGTGTCATTAATGTTCAGAAAAGTGCTTTGGGGAGGAGAAGAGAAGGGAGAAAGTTAACTGTAAGCAAACTTTTTTTTCTTAAATAGTACCAATTTTGTGACATGGTTTTCTTTACATGCTATAAACTAAGTTTTTTTTTTTTCAGTTATTTTTAAGCATAAGGGGAATTGTAAACAGGTGATGGTGTTCTTTTTTACTGTTTTTATCTCCTTTCTACTATCTTTCTTATTGTTCAATTTTAAGAAATATAGGTACTGCAATATAAAAAGCCAGGTTAAAAAGCATGATAAAAGAAAAAATAATGTGATTTTTTTTCTCATTCTTGCATGGGGGAATTACTGGATTAAGGACCTTGGATTGATTTAATAAGTTTTAAGAGAGAGCAAGTAAATGAAAAAGAACATTGATTTTTTTTTCCAGTAAATACATGTATTCTCATTATCAATTCTGCAGCTGGTCTTCATGTTTCCATGGAAACAATCTGACAAAGAGAAACTGGCTGCCTGGTTCTCATGTTTCCATGGAGAAAATCTGATAAAGAGAAAATGTCTACATTCCGGTGGAAAGTGATTGGCTGGGGGGTGGAGAAAAGAGAAACTGGCTAGGAGATAATCTTCTCTGAAAACATTCAGGGAGTTTCCCAAGGTAGATAATGTTCTCTGAAAACCCAGGGGTTTTCCCAGCTGGGAGAGCTATAAAGATAAGACAAAACCAATCAGCATGTAGCAGAAGCACAGGCTGCACCAAACATCTTAACATGGATAACCTTTCTTTTAGGTTAACTCAAGTCTATGAGTGTAGCTGTCAGTTTGGGAATTTTGTTCATATTAGGAAAGCAAAACTTCAGTATTTGAAGGTGTACATACATTTGTATATTAGTATTAAGTTAATAGGTTTTAGGGGGTATTGGGGGGGTGTTTGCCTTTTTGTTTGAGGGCTTTCAATAAAACGAAAAGTTTTATAAGAAATGGCATAGGCTCAAATGGATATGACAAAAAATAACTATATAAAAGCTCAACCTGACAAACAGTGTATGCATGTAACAGAAAAGCTGGAACTAGAAATTAACAAAAAAGGTGCTTTACATAAAAGGCGGGAATAATAACTTTTTAATATAATGATGCTTTATTTAATGTCTTTAAATGTGAATGGCCTCACAGATAAATACAAACAAGAAAGAGTAGTGAACTATATTAAAAAATGTAGAGTGCAAATAGTTATGATACAGGAGACACATTTAGAAAGAAATGAACCTGTGAATTTGATAAAGAAAGGTTTTCAGGATGGTTATTCAGTGGAATACCTGTGACAAAGGAAAAGACAAGTACTTATATTAATTACAAGAGGAGCTCCAACAGTGATAGAAGAAAATAAAGAATATAATAATGGCAGATTTGCAGTGCTAGGGGGCTACTGACAAGGGAGGAGGATTACACTGGCATGTATTTACATTCCACCTAAAACTACTGTAATGGAGCTTAAGAAAATTCTGGAAGAAATAATCAGTTTTCAGGAAGGAATATTACCTATAGGTAAGGATTGTAATTTGATTTGCAGCAGGAAACATGTGTCTGGAGGTCCCAGAAGAGAAATATAAAAAAGGAGGGTAGATTTTTGAAGACATTTATAATAATTCTTGGCATGCAAGATGTGAATTCAGTAATAGAAGTTCAGAGTTAATTTACATATTATTCTCCAAGATTTAAAAACTGGGCTAGGCTAGACAGAATATACATTTCACAGGAACATGTGGATTTAATTGAAGGTCTTGATACAGACCCAATAACTATTTCAGATCATGTGCCAATAATAGCTAAAATAAAAGCACAGGGTAATGAAATAAAAATGAGACACTGGTGCTTTCCTATCTCTCTGTTGAAAAGAGAGCCATTTAAGGAATGGGTAGTGGAGATTATTCAGGAGCTGTTGGGGATAAAAATTTCTTCTGAAAATATAGCTAAGGAGTAGTAAAAAATTAAGATGGAGTTTAAAAATAAGGTGGAAATAAAAGAAAGGGAGCTATGGTTAAGAAGTAACAAGAATTATTTAGAGGGACTGACAAATGTTAAAGTATTGCAAAATAGGTGGAGTCTCACAGAACAAGAAGAGGATCAACTGCAGAATGTTCAGCAGAAAACAAGGGGTTACCTCAATAATATGCACAAGCTTAGAAAGACTGCTTTTGAGCAAATGTTTTTTGATAATAACACTAGAACACAAAACCTTTTAGCACAACCACTCAGCCAGCAGAAAGTAGAAAGGACTGTCACCAAACTAAGGGAGCCTATAGCAAGTACGGTAACAAGAGATCCTGTAGAGGTACTAGAAATATTTCAGAAATTCTATGAGAGTCTCTATAAAACATAAAAATATGAAAATCAAGAAATATACAAATGGAAATGTTCAGGGATGAATTAAATATGCCAAGGTTAGAGGTAGATGAGGCTCAATTACTAACAGGATAGTAGGAGATGAGATAAAAATTGTGATGTATAACCATTCTACAAGAAAGTCCCCAGATATAGATGGTATTCCAGTGGAAGTTTGCAAGTTAGGAGGAAAAAAACTGATAAAAATCTGGAAGGTTTTGTTTAACAGTATCTCAACAGAAGGAGAAGTACTGCCATCCTGGAAAAAAGCAGTGGTAGCTGTAATACCTAAAGATGGTAAAGATCCATCAGATCCAGCATCATACAGGCCCATTTCAACACTAAACCATGATTATAAAGTGTTCATGTCTATAATGGCTAAAAGAATGGCAAAAGTAATCCCAAAACTGACAGATATGGATCAATGTGGTTTTGTGGAGGGGAGGCAAACATTTGACAACATTAACAGAACACTGATGATCCAGAAGGAAGCAGACTGTAAGAAAATAGCATTGTTGTTGGTGGATCTTGATGCAGAGAAAGCATTTGACAGAGTTGGCTGGGACGTTATGAGCAGGGCAATGGAAGCATTTGCATTGCCTGAAAAAAATTATAAGGTTGATTAGGAGGAGATATGAAAGTCTGGAAGTGAACATTAAAGTGGGTGGGGTCCTCAATGATAATTTCTGCTTGAGCAGAGGAACTAGACAGGGGTATCCTCTTTCCCCTTTATTATTTGCATAATATTTAGAACTATTGGCAAAGAAAATAAGGGACTCAGAATTCAAGGATATAAGTGGCATGGTAGTTAAGAAACCCTGGCTTTATTTGCAGATGATATTATTTTATAACTGACAAAACCAGAAAAAGACATTACAGTGTTGTGGAACATTTTGAAACAGTTACAGATGTTTTCAGGATACAAAATGAATGAAGCTAAAAGAGAGGCAATATTGGTAAATTATGTATGGGGACATGATAAAATGAAGTATTTAGGAGTATGGATTAAAAATTACTCTAGTGTGGTACCTAAGGATATGTAGGAAGAGACTAAAGAAAAGAATACAAAAACTGAGAAAATGGAAGGTTTTTTATATGGATATGGATAATAAGATACAAGCAGTTGCTGAACAACTTTATCTGGGAGGGGAAGACGGCAAGAGTCAAGTGGGATAAGCTGATTCTTCCAGTAGAACAGGGCAGATTAGGATTACCCAATTTGAAGGGGTATTTCAGAGCTACACAGTTAAGAACCCTATACATAACATGTCGCTTGTCTTGTTTCCCATTAAAGACAAACAGGTGGGGTAGTTTGTATATATGCTTTATTATATAGAAACACAACATGATGGATAGCAGCAGTACAAAATATAAACAAACTGATTAACTGACAGACAACACAGACATACATCCTTACATCTCAACAGCTAACTACAAAAATGGCAGTCAGGCTCACATGTGCTCAGTATTCATGCACTTGTACACTTGTGGAAGCCCCTAGAAAGCTTCTTAAAGGTATACATACATATTGATCTACATCCTCCTACTTTACTGAATTGCCTACAATATAATGACATTTGAAAAGAAACATACAATTGTACAGGCAATAAGAAATGAACACAATATTCATGTCCAAGTTGCCATGTATCTGGAACATGTTCTGGATTGAAATGTGACCTCATGTAATATAGGAATCAGAACTGGGTTTAGCAACAGGGACAGTCATTGGTGAACAACTTGCTTCAGGAGTTTCAGGATTCTTCTCAGGAACAGGTATATAGGTTCATAGGTTCATATTAGGCTATCTGCCCTAGGGCATTTATAAGCCTAGCCAGGGTGTGTTTGGCTTTCGCCACCCATTTTAAATGAATTTTGCTATGCCCTTTTTCAAGGTTAGTATACTGTGCCTCTGTCTAACAGTGACACAGAAGTGATACCTGGGGTAAACCTACTATCTCCCATCCACTCATCAAGATTCCTCTTGAAGAGAGTCAATGAGGGACTCTGCCTAACCTGGACTGGATATTTGCTGGAACGTCCTCTGGAACTGGAACGCTGGATAACAAACTCTGAGATGCATAGTCTTTCTGGCAGTTATAATACTGCAATATAGGCTCAGACACTGGGAACAAATGTTTTCGTTTCTGCCTAAATTCTACTACTTGTGATTCCACAATGTATGATTTCAGCTCTGGACATACACTTTGTACAACACCAGTCTGATCAAAACCTTTGGATGTCTGCATCCTCACTATCTCCCTTTCTCGTAATGGATTGAGGGGTTTGTTGGTCTTATCATAATAGGACTTCTGGGAAAGTGCTTCTTCAACAGATTGTCTTTCACTGATCCGTTGTTCTTGACACATGGAACCAATAATGAACTACTAATTGGTAGTGTGATTCTGGTTTGTCTCGACAGAGGTCTCTGTGCAAGTGAACCAAGATGTTTATCACAAGGAACATTTCTGAGACTGCAGAGATTCAAGAAAACATCACTATTGTCTCATTTCAACTTCTCTAGTAATTGTTTCACACTTTACCTGCAGCCAAATGGTTTGGCAGAACATGCAGTTCACTCAGGGCTGCTGCTAATATGAGTAAAGTCCCACTCTTCAGCAAATCTTTTGAACTGATGGCTTGTAAACTGTGTACCATTATCAGAAATAACTTTGTGCAGACTTGATCACAGTAGTCCAGGAATCTGGTTTAGCTGAAGTGGTTCTTTCTGTTGATGTGGCTTAGTACTATTACATACAGAACAAGATGAAAGTACTCTCTCAATGTCTTGTGATATAGAAGGCCAATTTTGGTAGAATTATTTTCTGTGTGGTCATTATGCAAAATAGTAATATACTCTTGTTGCAAGGACTTTGGAACAATCACTTTTGGACCTTTTGTAATGACACTGTTGTCAAACAAAATCTCATCTCTGTAAGGAAAATAAGGCAGGTCATGAGGTAAACAAGATTGCTTTGACAGTCATCTTCAACTGATAAAGTAGATGAGCTTCTGAAGAACTGGATCTGAGGCTGTATGACTTCTAAGCTCATCAAGATATGTGGCAGAAAAATCATTGACTTCCATGACTTCAAAACCAAGTGTCTCATTGTCACACTATTCAGTGGTATTTCTGGGTGATCTGATAATATATCAGCAAGATAAAGAAGTTTGCCTTTTGTATAGACAAGATTAAAATTATACTTTTGCAACTTGAGCATCATGCATTGCAATATGGCTGGAGCTGTATGCATAGGCTTTCTTAAAATAGTGACTAGAGGTTGGTGATCTGCTTCAATCTGGATAGGTGTACCATAAATATAATCATAGAACTTTGAACATGCAAACACAATTGCCAAGAGTTCTTTCTCTATCTGCACATACTGCATTTCAGTTTGGGTTAGAGTTCTGAACACACAGGCTACTGGTCTACCCTCTTGAAGAATGACTGCACCAAGACCAAACTTCGAAGCATCACAAGAAAGAGTAACTGGTTTGTGAACAGCATAATATCTGAGAGCTGGTGGACTGGCAATTTTTTGTTTCAAGACATCAAATGCTCTCTGGTGGTGTTCTGACCATGACCAGGATACATCTTTGCATGTCAGCTCTCTAAGTGGTGCTGAAAGTTGGCTCATGTTTGGAATGAACTTGCCTAGATAGTTAACCATGCCAAGAAAATGTTGTAAGATTTGAACATTGTCTGGAGCTGGCATCTCAAGAATAGCTGTTTCCCTGGAAGGGTCTGGTCATAAGCCTGAACTGGTAAATAAATGACCAACATAAGTAACTTCTCATAGCCTGAATTTGCACTTCTGAGGATTCAGCTTAAAGATTCACTTCACATACTCTTTGCAGAACTTTCTTGAGGTTTCTGTCATGCACAGCTTCACCATTATGTCCTACTAGAATATCATCTACTGTAATAGCACACGGATACCCAGAAAAAATGTGCTTCATTGCATGCTGGTAAACTTCACTGGCAGAATTTATCCCAAATAGCATTGTCAAAAATTTGTACCTGCCAAACGGAGTACTGAAAGTGGTTAGCAATAAGGATTTCTTGTCAAGCAAAATTTGCCAAAATTAACTCTTTGCATCCAAGACAGAAAAAGCAGTTGCATTTGGCATAAGAGCAGCAACTTCTTTGACCATATGCATTGGATGATGAGGTCTTTTCAGTACTTTGTTCAAATCTTGTGGCTCAATACATATCCTTATATCATCTGAGCATTTCTTATGAGCAACCACCATGAAAGATACCAATTCAGTAGGTTCATCAGCTGGACAAATTACACCTTGCTGTATCATTTTACCTACCTCAGCTTTGACTCTGCTCTTCATAGGTACTGGAACTTTCTGAACTGGCCTGACAACTGGACTGACTTCAGGGTCTAACTTCATGGAGTACACAACTGGTAGTTTGCCTAATTTGTCTTCGAAAAGATCAGCATAGGCAGAAAAAATAGACTGGGTGAAATTAGAACAGTGGTCTTTTAAGCTTACATGGTGCACTTCCTTATTAAATGAAAGTACTCCCATTTTCAAACTGTCTCTGAGGTTTAATAATGACTGTATGTGCCTTTTAATCACATAAAATTGCAAGTCATATCTGTTCTCAGCAGAGTAACATGAAAGCACTACTGAACCTTCAGTCTGAATTTCTTCAGCACCATAAGCAATAAGCTTCGCACACTTTGCCAAATCAAGCTTCCACCAACACATACTCTAGCAAATGTCTCTACTGACATAACATTGTACTTTGAACCTGTGTCAACTTTGAGCTCTATGGGTCTTCCATTTATCTGAACAGTACAAAATACTTCATTCTTTGCCCATAAATCTACTGCACTGACTGTTTCATTAAGTACAGACACACCAGCAACATAAAAAGTAGGGTCACACCTGTCTAACTGATCAATTTGTCTCTTTGAATGTTCTCTTTTAATAAAAGAATGTCCCTTATTTGATTTACAAAACCTTTTGAAATGATTCCACTTATTGCATTTGTGGCACTATTGACCAAAAGCTAAGCACTTTTCTCTTTTGGGCTCATGATTTGGACCACAGTAATGACAGTTGACTATGAAACTGGGTGAGAGCATATTCTTTGAGTTTGCTGACTCACTCTTGTGCTTCACTGAGACTGTGTGATTTTCAGAGTGCACTGAAATTTGATAGAAAGCTACAGTTTCCCAGTGAGTGTTGCAAAGCTTACAGTTGCTGCCATGTGCTTAGGCCTGTTTCATTTAACCATGTGCTACATACTATTAACATGAGCCCTAGAAGATACTGGAAGCATGCATTTTCATTTGTAAGCACATTTGTGTGCTTTTCTGTGAGCTCATTTATCTAACAAATCTCTATGGCCTTAATCAAAGTTAAATCACTCTCACGAAGCAAAATCTTTCTCACAGCATCATCTTTAATACCACACACAAATCTTTTATTAACTCATCCCTTAAATCACCATATCTGCACATTTTAGCTTTGTTTCTCAAGTCAGTTATATATGCTTCAAAAGGTTCCCCAGGCCTTTGATCTCTTGTATAAAATAAGTGCATTTCCATTGTAATTGCAGTGGGAATGATCCATTCCTCTATATTCTTCCACCTTTAACTGAGTGCCTTCTCGGTCCAATATCTGAATTTCTGGATCGCACTTCTGGCACCATGTCATTAGTCTTGTTTCCCATTAAAGAAAACAGGCAGGGTAGTTTGTATATATGCTTTATTACATAGAAACACATCAGGATGGATAGCAGCAGTACAAAATCTAAACAAACTGATTAACTGACAGACTATCCAGACATACATGCTTACATTTTAACAGCTAACTACAAAATGGCAGTCAGGCTCACACAAGCTCAGTATTTATACACTTGTGCAAGCTCCTAGAAAGCTTCTTAAAGTATACATACATATTGATCTACATAACACAAGCAGAAAACTATAACTCAAAGTGGAAAGGGATAATGCTGAAACAGGGGGGTAGCTCAAGAAACAAGGAGAGACTAGGATTTTGGATGCAGACCTTTAAGGAAAATAGCAATAGTCATAGAGAATATTACATCCATAAAGTAGCAGAAAGTTTTCTAAGAACTAAACCAACATGGGTATGGAGAAAGGAGATTCTGCCGATAGGGAAGAATGCAATTAGGGATACAGACAACAGGTAAGTGGGAGCTGAATTTATTGCAGAAAACTGACAAAGGAACCAAGGTATGGGGAGTAAATAACTAGAGAGGGAAATATGATAGAATGAGAAGACACCAAGAATTTAGTTGGACTGCAGGTTAAAGATTGCCTTCCCTATCAGAGATTGATATCAGAGTATAGGCAAAGAGAAAGAAATAGGGGGGGGTTTGAAATGAAAGGGCAGCACTAGTACAGTTTTTTAATAGAATCTAGAGCAGTAGCTGCCATTAAAAAAGGAATAATTAGTAAAGCATATAAAACATTGCATGATAACTATAAGACTCAATCAGAGGAGGTTAGAAAGGATTGGGAAGAGAGATTGAATAAGCAATTCACAAAGAAACAATGGGAGGATATATGTATATCTCCCAAATATGCAACAAAGTCTAGAGGATTTAGGATTTTTGTTTGGAAATGTTTACATAGATATTTTTATACCCCAGTAGACTCCACCAAATTTTTACTCAGACAGACAGCAAATGTTGGAGGTGTGAAGGAAAGAGGTACTTGGGAACATGTTTTCTGGGAGTGTGGTGAGTTGGCATACTTTAAGGATTCCCAGATGCACTATCAGAGATGTTGGGTGGGCAGATTGGTCTGACGAGGCAGATGTTTTTTCTGAGCTATGATACAGAATCAGAATTGCCTAGAAATGGTAAGGCCTTGCTGTGTCTTATAATGGTGGCTGCCAAAATAGCAATTACTAGAAAATCAAAATCTAAATCTAAACCAGCTGTACTAGAAGTAGTGAATATAGTAACAGATAAAACAACTGGAAATGAGATGTTTAGGAAAAGGTAGGAGCAAATTATATAGGAAAAAAATAGGAATTGTGGGAACAATACATATAATGAAGGGATGAGGCCTAAAGGCACTAGGACTTAAATGAGCTAAGTATATAGCAATATATGTGAAGTATAATGTTTATGTTAATATAGTTTGATTACTTTTATTTGAATGTAAATTTGCCTATGTCACAAGTGATAATTCAATAATGGTGTTTGAAACAAAAAAAGATCTCACACATTTTAGCACTGAATGTAAATAATCACATTGCTGTGAAATAAAGAAATAGAGAAAAAATAATAAAACTAACGCAGTTCACATGCAAAGCATATAAAAAGGTACTGTTCCATATCAGCTACAAATGAACTGCATTAACCATGCAGGGTCATTAGTAGCATCAGTTTTACTGAAAGAGAAGTTTCCTTTGTCCCTGTTAAGACTTGTATTTTTGTAATTAGACTGTGGGAATTAAAGTTATAAAACAATGCAATACTATGGGTTTAGGTAAGTATATACCATGTAAGCCATATAATACAAGCAATTTTTAAGCAATTTTTAAGGGTCAACCTTTTGCCTAGTATAAGAACATCAACTCTACCAGCTTCAAACACATAAATGGAATTAAATGGCATGTGTGAGTTAGCAAAAAGGATAACTGTGCCCAAACTGTTGCATATTTGTTACATTAGTAACTAGCTAATTACAGCTTCTAATGTAATAATTTTATTGCATTTAGTACTTTTTTAGTTCTATATTGATGATGCATGTCAAAGAAAAGAAGGCAATTATATTTAGGACAGCAACCATACAGAAGTATTTCCTTTGTGTAATATGTAATATGTTAAAGTTGCAATAGCAGCACATTTAAAATAATCCACAAAACTGCAGTTTCCTTCATTTTCCCCTCCTTTCCAGCAGAAAATCCATTTTAATGATTATTTTTTTCTGTATATGTATGAAGCATGAAGCATGTGTTTGAGAGGTAATCATTCCAGAAGTGAATCAATCATTAGTTATCCACACATTCTCTGTACTCACCATTTTCGGGGCAGGATAGCACATGGTTGCTTGGTATTAATTTGCAGGATGCTCATGAGTGGGGCTTAGGAAGAAAGCACTACTCCTTAATGTCAAATGAACTTCACATATGATGTCACACCATCTTTAACAGAAACAGAGGAGGAAGTCCTTCATTGTCTCAACTCACTCACAAACTGTTCAAAAATACTTAATTGGATTTTGCAAGTAGGTAAGCATGGGTAATATGAACAGGCTAAATGACTGGAAATATTAATCTTCTTTTATACATTTTTGAAGATGAAACAAGTCTACTTTAATGACCTTTGTTTCTTGTAAGAATATTGCTTTTTCTATTATAATAACTGTCCGAAGGCATTATTTTTAAGGCTTTAAAGTCATAAAGTTCAATATTTTACTTTAGTTGGGTGGGAATTGGATTTGTGTTTTTTTGTCTCTATTTTATGAATTAATTAACTTA
>NC_056751.1:609314548-609446453 GCF_019279795.1 Protopterus annectens | reverse complement strand
GCACATATAACCCCCCTTACACCCCTCTCTTGAGGCATTTGAACAATTATGTGAACTAGATTTCAGAGCAATGTGTATGAAAACAGCATATTTAAATAATCTATCTAAAGATGAATGATTTAATCTTGAACTGATAAGATGTAATTCAGGTATTAGACTTATGAAGCCAGATAAAGGGGAGGGTTAGTGATTTTGAATAAAAATGATTATACTGCTAAAATGAAGGAGATTCTCCACAGTAAGACTTATGAGAGAAGCTCCTTGACTGAAGTAAATAAAGGAGTTTTTTGCAAGATTTGTTTATTGATGGGCTGATCTCTATGGAAGAGTACAACTACCAAAACAAAATGCATCCTATGATTCCAACTATCTTCGGAGTGCCCAAAATTCATAAAAATTTAAATCAACCTCCTATGCATCCAATTATTGAAGTGAGAGGGTCCATCACCTGCCCCTTAGCCAAGTTCTTAGATTTAAAATTGAAAAACTTTGCTTGGAAAGAGCAACATATACGTATCGACTCCTGGGATTTTCTGAAGAGGTTGGATGTGGTAGAATTTGATAAGGAATTTGTACTTATAACTATTGATGTGAATGATTTGTATACTGTTATACCACATGAAACAGGAACTGAATGGCTCTGATTATTTCACATCTAAGCATCTAACGCAGGACCAGGTTAATACATATGAACAACTACTTGACATCATTTTGAAATACAATTTTATTATATTTGATAGAGAACATTATTGCCAAATAGAGGGGGTTGCCATGGGGTCAGCCACTGGTGGTCTTTATGTGAACATAGTTATGCTCAAATGGGAGAAACATTTTTTATCTTCATCATTATATTTTTCCCATTTTGATTATATGTTCCTTTTTTGGATGATATTTTTATCTTATGAAAGGGGCCTATGAATTTAATAGAGGAATTTGTAGAATTTATAAATAATACTACACTTTTTTTAAAGTTTACACATGTTGTTAATGATTATCAGATTTCTTACTTAGATGTACTTATTAAAAAGATAATCTGAATAATAGATTTACCTCTAAAATTTAGCAAAAGATAACATATTCAAACTCATTTCTTTTTTTTTTCAAAAACATTTTTTTGTTTTCATTATAAACATTTGCAAATATAGATATAACATTACAATAAAACAATAACAAAACTATTTACAATATTTACATTCATCCGTGATAATCATTTTATCCATGAGAAGTTATCAGTATTTGTTCAAAAGTTTTTCCAATTTTTGCCATGCTATTTTTTATGAGTAATGTTATGAGTTCTATAACAAATGGTTTGCAGTTCTTTTTTACAAACAACTTTTGCTAAATTAATAAAATCTTTAAACATCAAATCTTCTTTACTTTTCCAGTTCAAAGTAATAACTTTTCTGGCAATTGCAAGAATTGACCAGAGTAAGTGAATCTGAGATTTAAGTATTACATTAGGTATAGGAACATTGAATAGGATTAGTGAGTTAGAAATATGACAGTTATCAGACCATAAAGCATTTACAAAATATCTGAAGTCTTTCCAGCACTGAACAACATTTCTACATTCAATGAACATGTGAACCCAGTTGGCCTCTAGTAATTCATCACATTTCCAACATTTACTTTCACTGTTTTTGAGTATAAGATTTATTTTATGTGGAGTATAGAAACTCCTATTCATAAATTCCCATGTAAACAATCTCCAGTATAATGAAGAAGAGGGACCATACATAGAATTCAATAACAATTTTTTGGATTCATCAGATATTTGTTCACCATTAATCTTTACATAGTAATTCCAAATATCTGAGTCAAACTTTAGAGTGTCTTCTCTTAGTATCTTAGAGATAGGTGAGATACTTAATTTTTGATTATCTATCTTTTCAAGACACTTAATAAAAAGCTGAATCAAATTAGGTATAGATTTAGTTTCTAGGTTGATTGATACTCTCATTTTGTTTTCTATAAACTGCCATAATGAATGTATAAACAACCAACTGTCTTGACTATTAGCAAAACTACATAAAAGAGAGTTTAGTGGTTTAATACTCTTATTTTCAATAAACTGATGCCAGAATATCAAGTTATTTTCCTTTAATTTTTGCATCACATTATTGTTTAAAAAATCTAGGCAAACAGGGGAGTATGCTATAGGGAATATGATAAATAGAAATTGTTTAATGTTGTAATTACAATCAATTATATTTTTAAAGTTATTAAATATTTGATTAATTCCATAAGAAAAATGATCAAATTTCTTATTAAATAAACAAAAATTCACGTAAAAGCCAATGAACTCTACTTATTCCATATTGTTCCTTAAATTTATTTTCTATAGTTATGACATTAGTTATATGAATCTCATGTTTTGTTTTCCAGACAGATATATAGGTAGGTGTGATCCAGTGTAATATTACATTAATTATAACTGATTTGGAATAAAGATCTAGCTAGGGAATGCTATCCCATTACTGTTCCAAGCTCTAATGTATCATTTATATGCAATCCTAGGTTTTAAGGGGAACCATAAAAATTTAAGTAGCATGGAATCTAATTTTTTTAAATAGGTTTTTGGGAGGGGGTAATATCAATGACTGTATGTAAAACAAAATTGTAGGTAAAATTACCATTTTAATTAAAGAGAGCCTATCCTCCATTGTGAATAACATTTTATTCCTTCTTTTCATTAGTTCACTAATGGTGGTTATTACATTATTGTAGTTTAGTTTATGGTGGTTATTAAATTATTGTAGTTTAATTTAACAGACTCTTTCCATGTACTCTTTATACTGACACCCAAATATTCTAATACATCATTCTCCCAATTAAACAGGCTATTCTCTCCTAGGTTTTTGTTGATCTTTTTGGTAATTAGTAATGTTTTGGATTTATTATGATTAAATTTAAGCCCTGAAATTCTTTCAAACTTGCTTAAGGTATTTATAACATCATGCAAAGAACCATCAATATCACCCAACGTTAACAACATATCATCAGCAAATAATTATATTTTAGGACAATAGTCCGTATTAATTTGAAAGCCTTTTATATTTTGCTTATTTCTGATATATGTAGCTAAAGGTTCCATTGAAAGAGCAAACAATAATGGTGACAAAGGACAGCCTTGTCTAGTTCCCTTGAGGATTTCTAGTGGCGAGGATAGACACGATCCAATTTTCACATAAGATTGTGACCCACTACAAATTTTCATTAAAAAGTTGACAAAATCTGAGGAGAATTCAAAACCAATCAGAATTCTTTGTAGATAAGACCAACTAACAGAATCAAAACCCTTTTCTATGTCTAGGCTAATAATAGTTGTTTTTTGTAACTGCATGCTATGTCTATTAATGATGGTAATTTAGTAATGTTATCTGGCACTTTTCTATGAAGAATGAACCCTCTCTGACCATTGTGTATTATATTAGGTAATATTTTCTTTATCCTATTAGCTAATATTGTCATGAAAAATGTTATAATCAGTGTTTAGTAATGAAATTAGCCTAAATGAATTAAAGATTTGGGGTCCTTACCTTGTTTTAATATGGGGGAGATAATTATTTCCACAATGGGGGTGTTATACATTTTTGCTTAACCATAGTAAATGCACTCATCATTTTCTTTATTATATATTCAGGAAAAATCTTATATAGTTCAGGAATTACTCCATCCAGTTCTGGAGCTTTATTAACTTTTAAATTTTTTATTTGCTCTTTCACTTCTGTTGGTGTTATTTGTTTATTTAATATGTTATTTTGTTGCATTGACACCTTAGTAGTTATATTTTCTTGAATAAAAGTATTTATTACATTATCTGTCTCCAAAAGTGGTGTGTTATTATTTATATCTTTATAGTAGTTTTTGAACACTTCTAATATTACCATTAAGTTAGATGTATTCTTAACTGAACCATCACTTTATATTTAATCTCATTAATAAGATTTTGATTGTTTATTTTATTTTATTTTTTTTTTTTGGATCTTATTGCTATTTTATGTAGATATTTGGTATTTACCGCATAAGATTGTAATTTCAATTTTTCCAGGTTTATGGCAACCTTATGATTCATAACTTCTAAGTATTTTTGATTTAACTTAGTAATTTCATTATGTGCTACTTTGTTATTTGGTTTTGCATCCATTTTTATCTTGTCTATTTTTTTTGTAAGTCAAAAAGTTCTTTGTCCCACTCTCTCCTTTTTTTAAGGTACCAAGATTTTATTCTACCATGTATATAAACTTTAACCGTGTCCCATAGTATAGTATCAGTCACTTCACCATTATCATTTGTTTCTACAAACATGTCTATTTCTTTCATTATCCATTCCCTAAAGTCATTTAACTTAGTTATGTAAGCAGGAATTCTCTGTAGAAATCTTATTCTCTATAGAAATCTTAATCATCTGTATGTGTAGTTAATGTAAAGTTTATAGCATTATGGCCCAAAAGTGGACAAGTCATTATAGATGCAGCACTTATTTTAGAGTATATATTATTTGATACAAAGACATATGACAGACAAACAGATGACATACCAGTGGAAGCATGGAGGTGCTTAGGAGAAATGGCAGTGGAATTTTTAACCAGATTGTTTAATGAAATTTTAGAAAGTCAGAGGATGCCTGAGGAGTGGAGAAAAAGTGTTTTGGTACCTATCTTTAAGAATAAGGGTGATGTACAGAGCTGCAGTAACTACAGAGGGATAAAATTGATCAGTCACAGCTTGAAGTTATGGGAAAGAGTAGTGGAAGCTAGTTTAAGAAGGGAGGTGATGATTAGTGATCAGCAGTATGGTTTCATGCCAGGAAAGAGCATTACAGATGCAATATTTGCTCTGAGAGTGTTGTTGGAGAAATACAGAGAAGGTCAGAAGGAGGTGCATTGTGTCTTTGTGGACTTAGAGAAAGCATATGACAGGGTGCCTAGAGAGGAGTTGTGGTATTGTATGAGGAAGTCGGGAGTGGCAAAGAAGTATGTAAGAGTGGTACAGGATATGTACAAGGGTAGTGTGACATTGGTGAGGACTGTGGTGGGATTGACAGATACGTTTAAGGTGGAGGTGGGATTACATCAAGGATCAGCTCTGAGCCCTTTCTTATTTACAGTGGTGATGGACAGGTTGACAGATGAGATTAGATAAGAGGCCCCTTGGACTATGATTTTTGCAGATGACATTGTGATATGTAGTGAGAGTAGGGACCAGGTTGAGGAGACCCTGGAGATGTGGAGATATGCTTTAGAGAGGAGAGGAATGAGGGTCAGCAGGGCTAAAACAGAATATATGTGTGTAAATGAGAGGGAGGGTAGAGGAATGGTGAGGATGTAGGGAGTAGAGTTGGTAAAGGTGGATGAGTTTAAGTACTTGGGATCAACAGTTCAGAGTAATGGTGAGTGTGGAAGAGAGGTGAAGAAGAGAGTACAGACAGGGTGTAATGGGTGGAGAAGAGTGTCAGGAGTGATTTGTAACAGATGGGTACCAATAAGAATGAAAGGGAAGGTCTACAAGAGGGTAGTGAGACCAGCTATGTTATATGGGTTGGAGACTGTAGCACTGACAAAAAGGCAGGAGTCAGAGCTGGATGTGGCAGAGTTAAAGATGTTAAGATTTGCACTGGGTGTGACTAGGATGGACAGGATTAGGAATCAGTATATTAGAGGGTCAGCTCTGGTTGGACAGTTTGGAGACAAAGCAAGATAGGCGAGATTGCGTTGGTGAGGAGGGATGCTGGGTATATTGGGAAAAGAATGCTAAGGATGGAGCTGCCAGGTAAGAGAAAAAGAGGAAGGGCTAAGAAAAGGTTTATGGATGTGGTGAGAGAGGACAAGCAGGTGGTTGGTGTGAAAGAGCATGATGCAGAGGACAGGAAGAAATGGAAACAGATGATCCGATGTGGCAACCCCTAATGGGAACAGCCGAAAGAAGATGATGATGATGATTATTTGATACAAAGACCTTATCAATGTTTTGTTTATGTACCAAAAGGACATGAATAGTGAGTATAGAATACAGAATAATGTTCTCTTAGACCATGTATATCTTTAAGGTTCATCTGGTTTATAAAATCATTTAACTTCTTGGCTTGAGATGTTAGTTTTATTTTACCATTTTTAGAAGTATCATTGCCTGATAATAGGCAGTTAAAATCACCTGTTGCTATAATTTCCCCTTTTGCATTTAAAGTAATAAGGTCCAGATATTTGTCAACATATTTAGTACTCAGTCCTGGTATCCAGTATGTATTAATCAAATTATACTACTTCCTATTGATTTCAAAAATAACCATGCTTAGCATCCCATCTTTATCTGAAATTGGATCTATAATTCTTGGCATAGTATAAGTATTTTTCCATAGAATAAGCGTGCTCCTTCTCTTACTCTTAAAACATGAATCAGCCAGAATGGTACAGCCATTGAATGAGTATTTTTGTAGATCTTTTTTTAATAGATGGGTTTCCTATAAAAAGATGATCTGGGCTTTATGCATTTTGATATATTTAAGCAAACCAGCCCTTTTGACATTATTGTTCAAACCATTAATATTTAATGATAAACATTTATAAGCCATTGACTATAATGTGTATGTTATTACTAACTGAAAGACCTTTCTTCCATGTTGACTTGAAATCTACTGAAAACTTACTTATCATGGATGCATAACATGTATTAAGCACTACTTTCAAAAACCCCAAACTATTTACAAACACACACATGAAACATAAAGTTTCTGGTTTAGTTAAAAACTTAACTAAACTATTCACCCACCACCTCCCCAATACCAAACTACACACATTATCCATCTCTGCTTAGAATATCGTATAAAAACAAAAAAAAGCATTATGAAAGTAACTAAAGAAATCTGAATCCATGAAATATACATTAGAATGAGAGTGTATAGTATATCTGAAGCTATATGAAAATGTCACATATGATAATAGCACCTCTAATACCTAGATATGCCAGAAATACACATCAGATCAAAGTATGTATAAACATTAGAAGCTGAAGGTAAAGAAGATTGTCATTATTTCCAAGACTTTTCAAGAAACATCAGATAATTTAACCATTTTGTCAGTCATCTAACATTTTTCATGTAAGGATCTGTTGAATATATATATATATATATATATATATATATATATATATATATATATATATTACAACATGACTATTATATTTTGCAATTATACACATATTACTCATATGTATTAACAATATCTATGTTGATGTCTTTCATCAGGAATGTGGGGGGGGGGGAGAGAGAGATAGAGAAAAAGGGACCTCACAACCCTCTGTTATGTTATATAACTAAACCTTTAGTAACTAAAGTCTGATGTTAATATACATAATGAGGTTTCTAATGCAGCTCCTAGTTCACTTGATGTCATTTAGTTACTAATAGTGTCATTGAATCGGCAGAATGTATGCATCTATGAGAACATAGGCATTTTCAAAGGAGTTAAATCAGAACTAATTATTTACCATTTAAAGTATCTAGTGAAGGATAACAGAATTTCAAGAGAAAATAATTCTAAGTACAACCAATTAACAAGTTCAAAAGGTCAAATTATGTCATCACTGTTGTTTCCTCAAGCTGCAGCTTTATAAACTTGTTACAAAGTATCTAAATAGGCACATGCACAACAGAAGTTGTCTCTAGTGAGGAAAAAACATTTTCGGCGGGAAATTCAGAGCTTGAAACTTTTAGAGTTTACAGAAAGCAAAAAAAAAAAAAATATTCAAGCTGCCTTGTCAGTGTGTGTCATGAATCTCCACGATGAGAACAGTCAAACAGACCACCAGTTTTCTCACAAAACATCAACATCATGAAAATAACCCTTTCATATAAAAACAGCTATTTAGAAGTAACAACAGCTGCCTCAAATCAGAAATCATACTATAACATTTCAGTCATTTACCCACCAGTTAACCAGGCCAGAGAGAGAGAGAGAAAAAAAAAAGGAACCTTTTATATATATATATATATATATATATATATTTATATATATATATATATATCTATATATTTATATATATATATATATATATATATATATATATATATATATATATATATATATATTATATTTAGCTATCAATAAAACACAATTAATGTACGATATTAATGTTTAAATGTATCTAAACAGTCTAAAACATCTAGTTAGAAACATTAATCAGAAACACCTTGCTACCCCACCATTGATCCACTAGAAAAAATGCACTTTGGTATTAAGTCAAATTATACTATTACTGAAGAATTAGGAGACATACATCATTTGTAGGTATTTAAAAGGGAAAAGTATGTAAAGTACATATAATGGGGGAAAAGAAAAGGAACACTGATAACGAAAAAGAATAGGAAGAAAGAAGAGAGAGAGAATGTCAAATACTTAATACTATATGTAATTAGAAGAAGTAGATATAGAAAGGAAAAATTAATGTTAATAATAAAAATGATTCACATTACCTTACAGCATAGAGACTTTCCAGAATCAAATATATTATGATTCATAAAACAAAGCATTTAAAATTAGAAGAAATTTATTCATTTGTCCTTTAGTTTCTTAGTTTTGTTTGCTCCTTCCTTCACAGACCATCCATTTTTGTTGCCTGTCTCTTCAAACTCTGGGATGACCATTCCATTTCTTCTATGTCAGACAGTATTTTCTTTTTTTGGATAAATTCTACTGCTTCTTGTAGGGAATCAAAGATTTTTACTCCTTCTAGCAAGGTGATTTTTATTCTTGGAGGAAAAAGAATTTGAGATTTAATACTGGCTTTTTTTATGGACATAATTAGAGGAACACACTTCTTTCTTCTGGATATGACTGTAGAGGTATAGTAATTGTCAAAACGAATAACGTTTTCACCCATCTTGATAGGAAAATTAGTCCAAGCTGATTTCAGCACTAAGTCCTTGTCTTGCGAGGAAAGAAATCTAACTATTAAAGACCTGGGGTTAGATGAACTCAAAGATAAAGCTGGATTTGCCAGGGACTGATGAGCCCTCTCAGTTCCAAAAGATAGGGATTCAGGCATGTTTAGTGCTGATGAAAAACACTTATTGAGGAATTGAATCATGTTAGCACCCTCTTCATTCTCAGGAATTCCATATATTCTTATGTTATTCCTCCTTGATCTACTTTCAAGGTCTTCCAGTTTCTCAATCAGCCTGGTGTTTTGTTTCAGAAGAAATTCATTATGATGCTCATTTTCTGTCACTCTAGCATCTAGGTCAGTTACTGTTTCCTCAAAGGCAAGAATCTGTTCAGATTGCTCTTTTACTATTCCATTTAGAAGTCCCAGTTGTTTACTGCATTCTTGTTTGATAATATCCATTTTGTTTTCGAATTTGTCCATTTTTAGTGACAGTTCTTGGATGTTTGTTATTATGAGATGTAGTTCTTTCTTCACTGCACTCTCCTGGTGTGGGTTCTTTGAGTTGATCATCTTGAGATCTCCAGTAGAAAACTTCTTGACAGGAATAATTAAAAAATGCTCTTGACTATGTATTAATTTTTAATAATAAAAAGTCTATGTTAATCTAACTTTTAGTATACTTTTAGTTAGATTTTTCTAAAAATTAAAGTATATTTCCTGTCAGGATATTAAAATCTAAGCAGATTTATGGATTTCTGCTGCTATCATACTGGCAACATGGCCACACACCCCAAACTCATTTCTTCATTACACTAGTAATCACACAGAAAAGAGGTGTTGTTAAGGGGCAATTTGTGAGGGTGGCCTGTACTGTACGTGAACTGAATGGAATACATTTCTGGAAGAATGTGAAAAATTATCAGAAATGTTTACAATTAGAGGCTACCCACACAATTTGATTAATGAATTGAGTGAAGAAGTGAAACAGAAACATTTTTTTGGCCATTTTAACCCTATATTAGGTGAGAAAAGTCAAGTAGAGAATGGAAGTAATGTAGAAATGGGGAGAGGCCAAACACTTCCCTTAATATTATTGGGATGTGTTTCCATCCGGTGCACAAAAAGGAGTGTAAATTTCTGCATGCTTTTACTGCTGTATTTAATACAGAAAGTAATGATGTTAGAGATATCATGGTAAAAAGGGTCCATATCATATGAGTGAATCACACAAATTGCGAATGCTCATAATATCGAATGTTCCGGACCTCGAACTTCCTATTGTGGGGGGTTCCACACCCCCCCCCCGCTAAATATATATTCCAACTCTGAGATCGCACTACAGTGAGGAAAGCACAGATATCCCATTCTTTACTGTACTGTGATCTCAGAAAAAGCACTTCGAGGTCCGGTACGTACGATATTATGAGCATTCGCAATTTGTGCAATTTGCTCATATGATGACCTATGTAAAAATTTGGCATTAATTAAAAGGGAATCTGAGATTATTAATGTTCGTGGTGATAATCCTGTGGTAGTGTATAAAAAAGGCTTGAACCGTAAAAATATTTTTGAAAGATCCACTGAACCAAAGAAATGTGGGAGTGTAGTAAAATGCACTGCTTGTGCCTTTTGTAAGGAACACTTAAGTGACATCAGACTAAAAAAAAGACACCAATGCCCTCACAAGACATATTTTATCAAATCCAGAGTATAGTTTTAGGTTTATTGTCATTGACACATTGTGTTTATCAGAGTGAGGGGGAGCATGGCCTGTTATTTTAGAGAAAATGGAGCTTATGTGGCAACTATGATTGAATGCTCATTTTTGGCCAGGATTAAATGGTGCAGAGTCTATAAAATGCCTTCTTAAGTTTAAGCCTTTGAAAAGATAAGTTTAAATATTTAAAATGTATTAGTGGTTTGCCTGCTCTATACGTTGCCATTTGCTTCAATTAGTTCTTTATTGCAAGCATGATACACCCTGGGAGGTGTGTCTGGTTGTGTCATTTGACTGGGTTTTTTAGGGAGAGTGATGATTGTATTAATTCTGATTGGTTATTTGTTGTTTAAATACCCTATTGTTAATGGAAATGTTATCTGATGAAGTTTCTTTTAAACTTAATCTCAGAACGAAAGTCCTTATTGTTTTAAGGTTAATTTTATTATTTTATTTAGTATAGTGTTATCTGTTAATTTATTAAAGTTTGTGGTTATCACATCAATGTAATACTATTGTCATTTGTGAAGACGTCCTTAGTTGCTGTAGTTAAATTAAAATTAGAAGGTAAACAGTCTGTTGAGACACTTGATAAAATAGTCATTTTTTCAGAAAACACAATGCTTCATACTAATAAAAAAATAGGTATTAAGGAGGGTTACGCCAAAGGGGACTTATGTACCCAGCAATGAAAAAACTTAGGTGGCTGCCGAGTCTCTGAAGTCTGTAAGAGGAGCACTTGCTAAGGCTGGCAAGAAAGTACTGAAACTTTTAGTGTCCAGGCTGCTAAGTTTTTTGATGTAGAGCTTGTGTAACAAGCCTTCTTTGAATATGTTAGAAATCTCAGAATAAATGCTAGTACTGTGCAGAGTAAATAATAAATGAAACGACATACTTAGACCCAGCTGACATAACCAATATACTAGCAGACAAATTCAGCTCCAACTTTACTCCCCATCTTACCTCCAATATTCTCAGATCAAATGCCCGTATCTACCCCCTCCTCAAATCTCTCAAAAGCAAATTCCCATGGCACTATCTAAGGCAAAGATAACATACCAGGCCTGAAACATGAATTGTAAAACCCTATAGAGGCTATTCAACATAAGTCTCAAAATGAGCTTTGGGTCAGATGAATGGAGGACAGTAGCAGTCATTCCCTTGCAATAAGGTGAGGCTACAGTGGACCCAGGTATTTACAGACCCATAAATCTGACCAGTCTCATCTGAAGGTAGCAGAAAAGATCATTATGGAAAAGTAAATAGTGTTATAGGTGACCTACAGACTCCTGCCTCAGCCCAGTTTGGATTTGTCAAGGGAGTTCCATCCTTCCTAACCTGGTTGACGTCTTCAAACAAGTCTCTGAGGTAATGGATGAGGGCAAGTAGACACACACACTGCTTATCTGGACCTTGAAAATGTGGCTGACACCATCCCACATTCAGGCATTATAGATAAATTCTCTCTCTCTCTGATGTAGTTCACTGGATAGCAAATTGACTCAAAATAAAACATGGGAAGTAAGAGAGGGCAGCTCTGCTTACTCCAAAAGACCTGTCACTAGTGGGATGCTCCCATGGTTCAGTCCTTGGGCCGCTTCTCATTGGCAGCTAATATAAAAGGATGATGGCTGACCAAGTTGGCTGATGATTGCAAACATCGTACCATCATAAACTCCCCTGAGGACATCAAGATCCTATAAGAGAGCCTGTCCCAAACAAATAGTTGGTGCTAAAACCACAGACTGAAACTAAATGCTAAGATTTGTATAATCATATCCTTTGGCAAGCATGACTCCCTGAAAATTAATGCTGTAGTTAGAGATATGGAAACCTAAGTTGATAATGAACTGTCCTTTGATCACCAAGTAGCCACTATAGTAAAGAAGTCTTTTTTCATTGCACAAATTATATCTAAGGGTATAGGGTCCAGACCAAGGGGTGTAATACTTCCTCTGTATTACACACTCATTAGGCTGATCACTGAGTATAATGCACCTTTCAGTATGTACCTGCACTAACACTTGTCACAGCTGAAGTGACCACAGTACTTCCTCACTAAAATAATTAAGGGTTTAAATCATATAAACTACTCAGACAATTTCAAAGCCTTGTCACCCTTATTAATGTCATACAGGCTCAGGGGTGGTTCTTGCTATTGGACTGCAGTCCCCCCCTCCCAGCTATAAAACAAAAAAGAAAATTAAAAAAAATAAAATAAAATAAAAGCAAACGTGAGTCTCGGAACATCGCGCATGCACACTCACAGCATTTCCCGATATCCAGACTACTGGTGAATCAGTCTGAAGATGCGCATAGAATCCAGACTGTCTCACCAGCAGTCCGGATTAGGAAGACAGCATTCAGCAGCAATATCCCAGAAGTCTATGCAGTTACAACTACATAGACTGGAAGGAGATTGAGCTGCAACGTCCGCAGGCTGGGTAGCACCCAGCTTGCTCTTCTCTCACAGGAAGAACTTGCTCTTGGTCATTTTATGGACATTTGGAACTGCAGGAAGGAATATTTGTGACTGCAGGAAGGAATATTTTCATTTTACAGACTTTTGGAACTGCAGGAAGGAATATTTGTGCGTGTGTGTGTGTGTGTGTGTGTGTGTGTGTGTGTGTGTGTGTGTGTGTGTGTGTGTGTGTGTGAGATAGAGAGAGAGAAATGCAACAGTTGCTATATGGTGGTGGGTAGAGAATACCACAGGCTTGAACCCAGTACCTTGGGCCCAGGTGGCAAGAGCCTGAATTCCCTACCCACCACCATTTGTAAAAAAAATTGTTTATTTTTGCCTCATATTTTTTCTTTTCTTTTCTGTTCCTCATAAAATCTGTGGTTTCTGTATTTTTGTGTCTTTACACAGTCAGTAGTGCACTGGTGCAGTGGCAGCATTGTTGTCTGACAGCTACAGGTTATCTGGTTTGATTCTGGGCTGGGGTGCCTTCTGTGTGGAGTCTGCATGTCCTCCCTGTGTTTGTGTGGGTTTCCTCTGGGTGCTCTGGTGTCCTCCCATCTTACAAAGACATGTGTCTGGAGTGTTTCTCCCTGGGCCTCTGCTGAAAATTGGCTTTTGTCCCATATCAGACTTTCCTGGTTAACAAATGTTAAATAAATAAAAATGACAAGCATTTAAATATCAGACATCATATTCTTCAGAAAGTACATGGTAACACAAAACCTTTTATTCTAGCAATGTTCTAAGTTTATAAGATGGATATTTGGAATTTGTCCCTATTTTTGGGACTGTATTCCCCCATTACTGGCTTCATCCACTTTTTGTTGTGCTAAGGTTGAGATCTATGGTAAGAACTGAATTCACTGAATATGTTTGGGGGCTGTATTCTCCCATTACTGGCTTTGTCCAGGTGTTTTTTGCTAAGAGATTGAGAGCTATGGTGAGAACTGCATACACTGAATATGTTTGGGGGCAGTATTCCCCCATTATTGGCTTTGTTCAGGTGTTTTGTGTTAAGAGGTTGACAACTATGGTGAGAAGTGAATTCACTAAATGGTAGCCATTTAAGTTTCAGTCTTCCTCTATTTCACAAAACAGCTGCTTTGGCATAGTGGTATATTGCTCTGACTGTTTTGTACAGGGTCTTAGGTTCAAGTTTTGGCAGTGAAATGTATGGCGGTAACACAGCATTTTATTCTAGCAACTTTCAAACATTATACAAGCAATGTTTAAAATGTGTCCCTGGTTTTTGGGCTTTAGTCCCCCCCAATAAGTTTTGGCTTCTTCCGGATTTCTTTTGCTGCAAAGTTCAGAGATACAGCTGAGTGTTGAGTAGATTTTACAAGGAGCTGAGAGCTGCAGAGGAGCAACAGTTTAGTGTTGCTTATGCTGAGTCTACTTGCATTATCAATAGCACAACAGGTAGTGTATTTGCTTTTGATGCAGAAGGCTGTGGGTTCTACTTCCACAGTAGGTAGATGCATTGCTGGATACCTATTACGATGTCGAAACTATAAAACTTCGAACACTACAAGATCGAACTTGTATGTTTGAAGTTTTATAATTTCGAACAACAAAAAAAAAAATAAAAAAGAAGAAACATAAAGTAACTCTTGTAAGCAGAGGGGCAAGCCTCCCTGCACCCCACACCCCCTGCTCTTTAAATATACCAACTCCAAGATCGCGCTACAGTGCAGTAAAGGGAAATCTTTCCTTTCTGCACTGTATTGCGATCTCAGAGTTGGTATATTTAAAGAGCGAGGGATGTGGAGGTGCAGGGGGGCTTGCCCCCCTGCTTGCAAGAGTTTATTTCTGTCCTTTTTGTTTTTTTTTTTTTATTTTTTTTACTGAATCGAAGTTCTGAAACTTTGAACATAAGGTTTCGACCTTATGGTGTTCGGAGTTTCAGAACTTCGATAATGTAATAGGAACCCACATTGCTGATACTGTACTGTGTTGCAAAGGGGGTAGATGCTGCAGTAATTTTTGGTGAAGATACCTAGTAACTATAAACCTGTTATCACTTTGCCATCCATTCCCTATTGCAATATTACTAGCTTATCAGTTTTTTAGTGTAACATAGGCAATTTATTCCTCAAGGGCAACAGGCACTTTATTTGTAGATGAAACAATGAAATATAAAGTTGTTTGCTAGCAGCAACCTCTTCAATAGTTACAGATCTCTTTAGTGTGGAATTATTTAGATGACTTTTACTTCTTCAGAGATTGTGCCTATTTACTGATACTGGTGGACTGTAGACCTTTACGATGGAAATGTTCCAAATTGGGCAGTTTTGTCATTACTGGTGCATGCACTTTGTTTCATTGTTTACTGGAAAATGTTCAAAACAAATTTAAAATGCCCTCTAAAACTGTACTGTATTGTACAAGGAATATAATTTAATACAATCAGGAAGGTGTATCAATGAGCATGTGTATGTTTTGTGTGCAAGGGGCCTATGATTTGAAAATAGCACAAAGTTAATCTTTATTTGCCACTGAAAAAAAATATTTTCTTTGAATGCAGGTTTCAATGCTGTTTCAATGAATGTGAGTTTCAAGGGCAGAGAAGTTTTAATGCTAAGTCTGTTTTCATTGTGAGACTGCATTGCTTTGTTTAGCAGATATCTATTAGTGTTTGTGCTGTAAAATGCAAAATAAAACTTTCAAATTAAGTCCAAATCATCGCAGAAGTAATGCAGTATGCACATTAGTGTTTATGGTAAATAGCCAGGTAATGGTTCATTGGAATGGCTGCAAGGGGGAGGCTCCATTCGACCATGA
Source organism: Protopterus annectens (assembly GCF_019279795.1). Taxonomy (NCBI): domain Eukaryota; kingdom Metazoa; phylum Chordata; order Ceratodontiformes; family Protopteridae; genus Protopterus; species Protopterus annectens. Next base: position 609,430,605 of record NC_056751.1, on the reverse strand, counting down.
TTTTGTGAGGTGGGGAGGGTGGCAAACTCAAAGACAGCCCCAGCTGAACTATACCTCTCAACTGTCCAGATTTTTGCAGAATGAATAGATTTTTGCTTCTTATTTTTGGTTTGTTCCTCATAAAATTTGTGGTTTTCTGGCAAATCATTTAGTAATTAAGTCACTAAATAATGACAGACACTGAGTTTCAGACTTCATAACCTTCAGAAAAATGCATGCTAAAGCAAGACCTGTTATTCTATCAACTGTCTCAGTTTATACAAGAGCAATTTTTAGTACTGTTTATATGTTCTCCCAATATATTTGGCCTTGTCCAGATTTCCTGCATTAACAGGTTGAGAGGTACTTGTAAATAAATTGCTTTATAGAATTAGACATATCCAAACCTCTCAACTGTCCCTGATTTTGGCTCAGAATGTTGCTCTTCCCCTAATAATCCCTCCGCAAAAAATGGCAATTTTGGAAGAAAATGTGGAGGGTTTACAATTAATAAATAACTGTAATAATCATAGTTAGAGATTACTTTTCTTTTAGAAATGCATGTAGATTCTTTTATTTTGTCAGCTGCTCAAGTTAGCATTATTAATATTAAAAAGTGTCCCTTCTTTGACAGATTCCCAGATGTATTGTGTGGCTGTTTTATATTTTTGCATCACATTTTTGGTCCGTTTTTAATAAAATTGTGTTTTTTTGGCAAATTAGTGGCAAATCATTAAAGACTGACATTAGAAAATAATGACAGACATTTCAGTTTCAGATTTCATACACTTCAGAAAATTCATACTAATGCAAGACCTACTATTCTATTATCTTTCTACGTTTATAAGAGCAATATTTAAAAATTGTCCTTATTTTTGGGCCTTTGTCCCTCTTCTTGCTCTGAGGTTGAGAGGTATGACAAATGTGTCAGGGCCATCACAGTCAGCCAGAGACATTTCAAATTGTGACATACTTGTTGCACCCCACTCCCCCATGTAGTGACTCTGGATGTGTCCAAGCAAGCCAAGGAGCAGTTATGCAGTGTAAATGTGCAGAGTATCCCCCCATCCAGGGTAGACACAAGTGCTACAGTGGCTTTTCATCTGTCTTTGATTTTGCAGAATGTTCTGGTTTCTGTCATATTTTGATACTGTTGATTTATGCTTATTATTATTATTCAGAAAGTGCCTGTTGCTCTGTGTTTAAGTAGCAATGCTTTAATGACCATCAGGTAAGCTTGTCTGAGATTGTCACATGCAAGTAAGCTTTAATAAGCATACTATTAAAGAACTGCCAACATTGAAAGCCTTTCTGTTGTTGCCATGCAGAGAATACTTACATAACTAGATAACGTATAAGCCTTGGGTATTGAAATGCATATGGCAGTATTTGTAATAAAGGACAGGATTACATTATTTTAAGAAGCTCATTACATTTGTTGGAGACTTGCAGTCATCTTTGCAGGCTTTACCTGTAAACTAAACAGAATGCCAATCTATCGTGTGTGGTCCATAACCTGTGCAGTAATCCTTTAAGCAATGTATCTTGAGCTTGTTTCTTGTTTGCTTTTCATTTTTTTTCTTTGATTATGTTTTCTTCATGAAACAAGTAGATAGTTGTTGTCAGGCAGCAGGTCTTTTCTGGATAAGAAACATTTTTACAAGTGGAGGTATCACATAGATTGCTACTTTCAGCATGTTACTTGGCACTTTAATAAAACTGAATATAAATTATAATTAGAACTGCAGTGCATGGAGAAGTGGTTTGAGTTGAGTGCTGCTTGTTTTTCTTATACTTGATTTTGACTGGCATTCCAGTAATGTATTTAAAAAGTAATTTATTTTTTCATGCCTCACAACCTTTTTGTTTCCATCTAAATATTAAGTAAGCTGTCATGCAGCCAATGCATTGAAATATGTTTTTCTTCTGCACTTCATTTTGTCTTGATTGGACTCTCATAATTATGGTTTGGCACCCAGGCAGCGTATTTAATTAAAGTTACAGTTTTTGTGGTTTTGAGCATAGCTCCTTCCCTTCCCATTGACCCCACCCATTCAGCTGTCTCCTGCAGCTCCCCTTTGATTTGAAGTCACCAGCCACCACTGTACAGGCTACTGACATACATCTTCTGCCTCATGCACAGAACCTCAACAGACCCTATTCTGTGATTACACATTCTGTAGTCCAGTGGTATCAGACAGTCAAACAAGAGACCTCATTCGCTTTTGCAAAATTAACAGAACATGCTGAATGGATAGGTGTGAATTACAGAGAAAACCACTACTATGGAGCCATCTTCCCCATCACATAAAATAGAGTATTTCATTTGCTCCATTTAAATGTAACTTGGACAAATGGATGAATAAACACAAATTCAACCCTCGTTTAGCAATAATGGCCCGTATGGATAGGGGAAACATGTACTTACCCCAACATATACTTGCTCAGCCAGTCTTTACAGATTCATATTACAAAATATAAGGGCTAATAATTATTATGAAAAAGCAGAGTTAGGCTTCTTAAGATCTTCACACATCAATAGCCCAGTAAGTACATATGAACATGTTCTTCTTGGCTAGCATTTATTCTCTGCTACTTTGCATTAAGCCATATGAAAGCACAAAGAGAAAATAATGATCACTGCTGCCCGTAACCAATCTTTGGTGCTCAAGTATGACACTGAACTGGTGTTCCTGGCTATGCCTCTCCTCTCTTAAATGTGCTGTTGGTTATACCAGGATGAATAGGAAGTATCCAAAGGTTTATTGAAAGCCTTATTTCCAGTGCTGGTCCCTGAAGAATCAGCTCTGGATGATCTGGTTGGCTACTTAGCTGTTAACTGCAGATGCACCTGGAGGCATCACTTGGATGAAATGAGTTAACTCCTACTGACACCTGTAGGTGTCAAATATTGCTTGTTCATATTTGCATCAATAATTCCAAAACCATGCTATGTAAAACGTTTAAAAACATTTCATCTTAAAGCTTGCACAATAGCAAACTCACCTGCATTAATACTTGACCTCTGTCTAGTGCAGGTAAATATATAGTAATGGTTCTTTTTATGATATTAATTCATATAGATATCATTTTCACATTTTTCTAAACATCTCAACAATCATGTAACACAGACAGAACTCCTTAGCTTTATATGGAAGTTCTCAGCTAGATGAGTAAAATGCTGCTGACAGTATGTGTGTAACTTGAGTTGTTGAGATATTGTAAGTTATTTACAAAATATTACAAATTAAATAGTTAACTGTGACTTCTAAAATTTGGTTTAAGACCTAGAAAGTACAGTTTTGTACCTACCATAAATGTAGATGTTCGAGTGCTCATGCAGCTGCAGTCATAACAGATGGGGTTATCCTGCCGTTAGGCGGATCCTTGGTCGGCCGAATTCCAAAGTCTAGGTCCGGCATGGGTTGTCGTCACTTCCTCCCTGACGTCAGTGTGGCAGGGGTATAAAAGAGGCAGCCGAAGCCATTTTCTTCAGTTTTTCTTGCCCCAGATGTCAGGTGCCCCCAGAAGGAAGGCAAACATAATGTTATGCAAAAGTGCAATGTTGATAAATCAAAAACAGTAGCTGCAAGCAAATACACCATAAAAGAATACCCCAAAAGGTTATATGAAAAGGGTTTGTCATAAGGCCTGTCCTAAGAGGAGTTGGAGGGAGGGAAACCTGGACTGCAGCTGTATGAGCACTCGAACATCTACATTTATGGTAGGTACAAAACTGTACTATGTTCATCGTGCATACAGCTGCAGTCATAACAGATGGGTAGAATCCCAAAGCTAAGTAAGGGTGGTAGGCACTAAGTGGAACTAGGAGGGGCTAGGATGCCCTGCAGGACTGCTGTGGCAAAGCCCACTCTAGATTTAGAGTATAGTGGGAGGTGATAGTGCTTGGAGAAAGTGTGCACTGAACTCCAGGTGGCTGCTTCCAAAATATCCTTGGTAGGGACCCCCCTGAGGAAGGCTGCAGAGGTAGCTGTGACTCTGGTGGAGTGGGATCTGATGCATGCAGGCACAGTTTTTCCATGAAATTAGTAACAAAAGCGTATGCAGTGGGCTATCCATTTTGAAACTGTCTGTTTGGAAATAGCCTTTCCTTGAGCACCTGCAGCATAGGACACAAAGAGTTGCTCAGATTTCCTGAATGGCTTTGTCCTGTCCAAATAATAATGAAGTTGTCTGTGAATGTCCAAGGAATGTAGTAGTCTTTCCCCTTTGTTTTGTGGATTAGGATAAAAGGTAGGTAAGTGGATAGTCTGATTCAAAGCTACACTGGATACTACCTTTGGCATAAAGGTAGGGTTGGTTCATAAGGAAACTCTGTCCTGATGGAAAATGATGAATGGTTGCACAGCCATGAGGGCCTGTAGCTCCGAAACCCTGCGAGCTGAGGTGATAGCCAGAAGAAAGGCTGTTTTCCATGACAAGTACTGTAACTCTGATGAAGAAGCTGGCTCGAAGGGAGGAAGAGTCAGCTTTTCCAATACGAAGTTGAGGTCCCAAGCAGGGACTGGTTGTTTCCTTGGGGGTTTTATATTCTTTGCCCCTCTGAGGAACTGCCTTAAGAGAGGATGAGAGAAGAAAGGAGGATCTGTGTTGTATTGTGCAGAAATGGCTGAAGCGTGGATCTTGATGGAGGAGAAGGAAAGTCCATTGTTTAACATCTCAACTAGGTACTGTAAAATTTGAGGTATATTTATTACCCAAGGATTCTGTTCCTTCTTTTGATTCCAGGCACAGAATCATTTCCATTTGGCGGAGTAGGCCTTTCTAGTAGAAGGTCTTCTGGCCTCCAAGATGACATCCTGCACCTCCTTGGAGAGGAGAAACTGTTGGGAAATCAAGGAATTCTCCATGCAGCTAGATTTAGAGTTTTGAGATGGCTGTGAAGAGTTTTGTAGTTGTGCTGGGACAACAGAAGAGGGACTAGAGGTAGTATCCATGGTGGGGAATGTGTCAGGCTCTTCAGGAGCGGATACCAGTGTTGCCTTGGTCAGTCTGGAGCAATGAGAATCATTTTCGGCCTCTCTGCTCTGGCTTTTAATAGAACTTTGGGCAGCAGAGGAAGAGGCGGGAAGGCATAGACTGTCAATGTTGACCAACTGAAGGAAAGTGCGTCCACTTTCCAGGCCTGTGGATGATAGGTCCTTGAACAAAATTTTTTCAACTGGCAATTTCTGTGGGTAGCAAAGAGATCTATGTCTGGCTGTCCCCATGCCTGAGTTATCTTTGTGAAAATTTGAGAATGCAACTTCCATTCGTGTGGATCTGTCATATTTCTGCTTAGGTTGTCTGCCAGTGTGTTTTCCTTCCCTGGCAGGAATTGTGCCTGTAGTTGAATTTTCAATTCCAGTGCTGTGTTCCATAGGGTCATGGCTTGCCTGCACAGGGGGTATGAATGACTTCCCCCTGTTTGTTTATGTACCACATCACTGTGGTGTTGTCTGTCCTTATCAATAGCTGGCCTGGATGCAGCAGGTCTTTGAAGGTCATAATAGCCTTTTGCATGGCTAGCATTTCCTTTTGGTTGATGTGAAGGAGCTTCTCTTTTCGTGCCCATTTTCCCTGTATGCACTGATCTGTCATGTGTGCTCCCCAGGCATAGTCTGAGGCGTCTGTTGTGATGATTTGAGTTGCTTGAGGTACACAGAAAAGAAGACCTGTGTTTCTTTGGCAAGCTTGAGCCCACCACATAAATTCCTTTTGAAGGCATGGAATGAGTGGTATAATTGCTTCCAAGCTGTGGCTGTGTTGAGACCATAAGTTTTTTAGGTACCATTGAAGTTTCCTCATATGCAGGTTTGCACATGGGAGTAGTGGGATGCAAGATGCCATGAATCCCAGAGCCTGCAGGACTTTCCTTGCAGTTAGCCTGGTGTAAGTTGCCATTTTTCTGAAGTATTGAGACAGTTGCCCTTGCTTGTCTGGCGTGAGGTAGGCCATCTGGGGGGTTGTATCCAAGCTGGCACCCAGGAAAATTATTAATAGAGAGGGTATTAGTTTTGATTTCATTTTGTTGACTGTGTATCCTAGGAAGTTCAACAGTTTTATTACAAACGCCAGGTGCTGCAGAAGTATGTCCTTGCTGTCCACTTGGATCAGGCAGTCATCCAGATATGGGTAGATTTGTATCCCTTGTAGTCTGCAGAAGGCGATTACTGATGCCAGGCATTTCGTAAGCACTCTGGGCGCAGTAGATAAGCCAAAGGGCAATGCAGGGAATTGGTAATGGGTTGAACCTGCAAGAAATCTGAGGTATCTTCTGCAATCTTGTCTGATAGGGACATGCAGGTATGCCTCCTTGAGGTCCAATGTTACCAGCCAAGACTCCTTGCCCAGCATGGGAAGAAGCTGCTGTAATGTGAGCATCTTGAATTTTGGCACCTGTAGATATATGTTTAGGATGAATAGGTCTAAGATAGGTCTCCAATCTTTGTCTTTCCTTGGTACCAGGAATAGTCTGGAATAAAACCCTTGACCTTGTTCTTTTGCAGGTACCTCTTGAATTGCTTTCATGTCCATGAGAGCTGAAATTTGTTTTTGTGCCTCTGCCCTTTGATTTTGTGGCAGGTTTGGCATGCCTCTCATTTTTGGAAGGGTCGAAAAAGCAATGCTCAATGGGTGATATTTAATATTTAGATTTGACATTTTATGTACAATATTTAATATTTAATACTTGATGTTTGCCTATATCTAACCATTGATTATATTATAAGATATGTAAATGATCAATAATTGGTTATCCATTTTCATTTCTAATTTTTAATTTTTGGTTATTAATTTTTAAGAAAATCTTCAATTCTTAAACTTCTGTTTTTTTGGGTTGTTGTATATATGAGCATATAAATATCAGTAATTTATTTGATCTATCGCTTTTATTTTTTGGATTTTTTACATCAAAGTGAGAGTGGTTGAGTAATTTCTAGTTTATAAACTCATAAAATTCCACCTGCTTATTTTAAAATGTGATGCACTATGATAAGAACGCTTTCTTTCTTAGGATTTGGTTATTATTATTCTAATTATTCCCAAGTGAAAGAGCAAGTAAATTATTTACAGATGTGATGAAGCTTAGCCTTAGCTACTTGCAAGTTCTGTAGCTCTGCTAGTTGAAATCAGTTAGATATATTTGACTTCACAGTCTGGATGACAGACATAATGTAGCATAACATCTAAACATGTCTTTGTTCCGTCCTATTTGATATCAATTTAGCAGTAAATAGGATGGCATGGATTTAAGCTAGATAGGAAGTAGAGATGTCAGCGATTGCCGACAAAGTCTAAATATCACTTTATTTAAAGTGAATGCTCTAGGCAATTTTTGCAGCCATCTATTTGTGTATTTATATACATTATATATATGTTTATTTTTATTTTTATTTTATATTTACACTTATTTGTTTATTAGATGATGATAGGACTCTATATGCATTTTTTGGTCATGTTTTAATAGTGTGGTTATATTGGCGAGCCTTGTTTATGCTGGTCCATTGAGATCCGTCAGGAAGATGCATTGTCATGGAATATGTGACTTTAAAATTTTAATTGATGATGAATTAAGTTTTAATTAATTGATTGGGTTTCTCTGAATTGATGAATTAAATCTCACTATATAAGGGGTGTAGTAATATGGTAAAAATAGATCTGATGAAGCGTGCATGAAGCACGAGAAAGCGCTTATCTTTTATCTGTTTATGGAATAAAGAAGATTTTTATCTACAACTGGACTTCTCGTGGTGTATCCTGGCAGCTGTTTTTGCTTTTTCGTACTGGTTTATTTGCTACAGGGTACTTTGGGAGAGTTAGCGGTAATATCTTTCTACATTTTTGGAAGGGTGTGAAAGTGGAACCTGTAGCCTCTGTCTATAATGTCCAGAATCCATTTGTCTTTTGTAACAATATTCCAATTTTTTGAGAATAATGTCAGTTTTCCACCCAAAGGTGCTGCCATTAAAGCTTTGCTTGGAAGGTGTAGGGGGAAATCATTGGGCAGGATTCACGAAGGCTTGCACGGAGTGTAAGAGATGTGCAACACTCCATGCAAGCCTCGCGATCCAGAAACAGCCCTAAACTCTGTGTAAGAGACCAGCTAAAACATCTCTTACACGGACTGGGCGTGGACATGCTAAATACCTCACTTGCATCCGAAAGGTATGCAAATGAGGTATATTAGCGATCCACGAAGCAGAAACCAGTCTGTGTAGGAGACGTTTTAGCTGCAGAAATGTACTCAGTTGACAACTGAGTACATTTCTGCAAAATCCACAACGGAGCGATGTCAACTCCAAAAAAAGGTTGCATATGATTCAGGCAGCATGCCAATGGCCAAATATGTGGCCATTGGCAAGATAACCCGATGCAAAAATATTAAAAATATATTTTTTTTTTCGGCGATCGCCCATGTTTAAACCCAGCGCAGCCCCGCGCAAACGGGCTGCGCTGTATAAAACCATAAAAAAGAAGGTTATAAACCCACAAATGTGGGTCTCATGCAACACATGGAATGACAATGCAGGGACCAGCAGACTAAAACCAACATGGCCACCGTGTAGTGGTTGCTAAGGGGGTAAGCTGAGTCTAAGACATGTAACTAAGCATTAGTAGGCAATCTCATGTAAATGAGGGTTCGGATACTGAATCTCACAGTCATATACCAAATGAGCACAGTCTGACTAGTGTAAGAGATACAAAAGGGGGAGGAATAGAGTAGGAGATAGGTGACATCACAAGGGGGAATGGTAGAAAGAAATGCAGTTCATTGGAGGCCAGTATAACATGACAGATGACAGGCACAGATCATGGAAAGAGGTGTGCCACTAGATAAGTCATGGAAATGTCAAGAAATGGAAGGTGTACACGGTTACCTACACCAAAGTTTCTTGCTGGCCATGCATGTGCACGTGTGCATGCCATGAAGCGCGAGTAGGACAGTGTGTGCGAGTGTAAGGCAGTGCGAGCATGTGGGAGCGTGTTGGGAGATGTTTAACACTGTTTGCGTGGGTGTGCGCATGTGTAAGGCAGGCTGAGTATGTTGGAGGCTGTTGGCAGACGTGTAACAGTGTTTGCACGGGTGTACGCACGTTTAAACCCGAATAAGTAGATTCTGAACCGTGTAAGCACGTGTGCGCGCATGTAAGCCACTGTGAGCGTGTTTCAGATAGTATGCAAGTTGCTCCCCCCTGAGGAAACAGAGAGGAAAAAGGAAGCAACAGAATTAATAGGAAGCTAGCAGGGATAACTGCTGAAGCTAGCAGGTGAAAACAATTAGAAGCAGGCAATTACACAGGCAGAATAGTAGCCCAGCCCAGCACTTAAAACTCTGCAAACAGTAGTGCAGGATGTTTCCATTAAGAGACACTGCAAGACAGGAGTAAGCTAATAGAAGTGAAAACTGAAAAAGCTTCACTCAGAGAAGAAATGTTAGGGGCTGCCATAGCTGTCATAATGAGACATAGACGACTTGCTGAGGGTGGTGACAATGCAGATGGTGCCAGACAACCCACAGTGAGGAGACGGAGAAGAGTGTACAGACCCAGGGTCATCTACCATGGGTTACATAAGCTGGAGATAGTAGAGCGCTATAGAGTGGACAGAGAGCTCCTGCAGCAAATTGTTGAGCTGTGCAGGCCACGCCTCACACACAGAACCAACAGAGGGGAACCCATCCCAGTGGAAACCAAGGTATGTGTTGGCCTAAGAATACTAGCAACAGGTACCTTCCAGAGACCAACTGGTGATATGATGGGGATATCACAGGCATCAGCCTCCAGGGTACTACACCAGTTCCTGGATGCCATGTCAGCACATGTCGGTGATCATGTATATTTCCCCAATGCCCGTGAGGTATTGGCCAGCAATATGCGTCTCTTCCAGCAAATAGCAGAATACCCTGAGGTACTGGGTGCTATAGACTGCACGCACATACGAATCAAAGCACCAGCCGGTGAGTGGGGTAGGGTCTACATTAACCGCAAGGGCTTCCCCTCCATCAACTGCCAGGTCATGTGTGATGCCCAGGGCATAATAATGAATGTGTGTGCTGGCTGCCCTGGGAGTTATCACGATTCCCACATCTGGCATTTGATGCAGCTGTACCAGACATTTGCCAATGGAGACATCCCACACGGACACCTAGTGGGGGATGCAGGTTATGCACTGGAGCTGTGGCTGATGACACCCATCAGAAACGCACACACACCTGAACAGGAACGCCATAATGAGGCACACGCACAAACACATAATGTGATAGAGCATGTGTTTGGGCTGCTCAAGTCACGGTTCCGGTGTCTGGACACATCTGGTGGAGCCTTGCAGTACACACCAACTACATGTACCCAAATTGTCATGGTATGTGCTATGCTACATAATATGATCTTGCGAAAACAGCTGCAGCAGGACTAGCATAGGGCCGGGCCAAACAGCCCCCCACCATTGCCAAGGCCATCACAGGCAGAGCGTGACTCAGAGGAGGAACAACCTGAGCCTGCCCCAGTAGGCAGAAGGAGGTGTGCCCAGTATGCCCTGGCCTTGGCAAAGAGGCAACGCATAGCACATACACTGGCTCAGTAGGAACCCTGGGAATGATACCCTCTCTGACTCACTCATATAGTAACAGGGATGCCTAACATGACACAACCTGCTCTCAAACATGTACAGGGAGTGTAGTATGTGCATCCGACAGAGGCAGCCCTGCAGCACCACCTGAGGCATGATTGCCATGTGTTAAGCAATGTAACACCATCTAGTATATGCAAACATGAAGACCCTGCCTAACATCTCACCCTCACCAAGCATGATGCCACACTATGAAGACAAGACGATCAAGTACAATAATTGGCTGAAGTAATGCAGTCAGTCAAAGGGGAGCCAATGTGTTACAGGCTGGGAAGATATGCGGAGTTTGACATGATGCACCACCTGCTAGGGGTGGCATGCACCTATCATGCCATGCCCCATGGATACTGGCAAAGGCTGTCAGTACCCACAGCATGCCCTGAATAGGTAAGTCTCAAAACACAAACCCAACCTCATAGGTTCTACAAGGGATAGGAACCTAGATGTAATACTACCCCATGACAGATGTATAAACAGCAAGATGTGTGCAGTGTAAACGCACACTTTAAGGAGAATGTAGATACCAGTCCTGTAATAGAGAACTGGGCAAGGCTCACATCAGCACCCTAACACTACCAGGTCACACCTCATACTGTGCTGTACAGCAGCAAAACATGGAACAAGCTACAAAAGGAGGGTGACTAGCAAGAAATGGCAAGGATAACCACACCCCCATGTTGGTACCACAACAAGAAGCAGCATGGAATATCCATGGTCAAATACCAATGGCTAAAACTGCCTCGCAGTATATAGCCTGCTGAAGACCACTGTCCTAATACCAGGAACAGCACCTGGCCTATGTCGGAATACATGAATATATCAAGCCCCCCAAACCACATTATATTGCCCGACTGAAAATACCCAGACATACACCGGTAGCATTGTACTAGCACCAACACAGTAGGAGAAAATTACCCAGATTCCATAAACCAAAATGCCCAGGAACAATGTACTACTCCCACAAGAGGGGTAAGCATACTGGATGTGATAATCAGCAACATGTGTACTGGATGGCAAGATGAGAAGTGTACCCCTCACTGGTAAGACCAGACCATAGAGTAAGCACACTGGATATACACACCCCGACCCCAGTCCCTGGCCAGAATACCACAGTGAAAAACATGTGTAAAGTATAGGTTGCAGCCCTCAAAACCGATGTTGAATCCACAAAAGGCCCTGTGCAAGTGGAGAATATGGGACACACCACAGAACATGTTATGCAGGCATTCCATGAACACAGCCAGGAATGCTTGGAGTATGCAATCACAAATAACAACAACACACAATGCCATACATGCAGGCATCTGGCATGCTGGCCTCCAGCCATTACCAAACCATGCAAGAGAATGAGGAAGATACCACATGATAGAGCAAACATAAAAAGGGAAGTAATCACTGACCAGTAGTATGGCAACAACATATGTCCACACATACAATCCACTATGTCCAGCCACAACAAGTATAATCTATGAATCCAGAGGCAATGTGATGCCAGTACCAAGTACACAGACAACCACAACACCCCCCAATAAATACAAACATATGTGATAGATGCATCCATGTATCCAAACCAGAGGTTGAGCTCCAACAACTCAGTACTGTCAACACTAGTCAGGAGGAGAAGGTAACCACATACACCACAAACCCAGTCCCACATAGACCTATCTCAACTGTTAACCAAACACATAAACACAGAAAAATATTCCCGGAGGCCTTAATTACAAACACACCACACCAACAGACGCCTCCAAAGTAGATCACAAGCAACCACAACCTTCAAACATAGCACATGCAATGAATAGTACACAAAGCTGGTGTGCCAAACAGTCACAGGCCCGAAGGAGAAACAACATGCCTGATACAGTCGTAATAGGTGTCTGTATAGGCAGACACACAGCTGTCCCACTCACCAGACTGAACAAGGGAAAGGGTAGAGTAAGCTGCTTGTAGGTAGCCACAAAATGCCACTTAACACAAGTACGCAGGTCACCGCAAAGCAAGCAGAAATATGATGCACTCAATGTCCATGCTGGTGTGAATTACCTGAGATGTACCTCCCTGGACAACATCAAATGAGACATGGATGGTCCCTCCGAGTATGTACCCCAGGGCGGGATGACACTGGCTGTGTGCAGCATCCAACCCTCACCAAGAATGATGCCACAGTACAAACACAGAATGCTCATGTTTAACAGCTGGCACAGTTACAGCTGTCAGTCCAAGAGGGTGTAATGTGTGTCTGCTTGAGATGTCAAGCATGACAAGCCATGCTGCTGTTACAGGGGTGGCTGTCAGCTGTTACCCATGTGCGTCTGGATACTGGATAAGGCCTTTGCCTCCATAGAGCCATATGTAGGCAAGGCCAAAAAGACTACCCACCACCCTAGAAAACATAAGTGGTAGGAAACATAAGGGTAATGCTGACCAATGCCAGATGTGTAAACTGCAATATGCATGCCCCTGAGGCACTTCCCATTATGGAGAACATTGATGCCTGTCAAGTGACAGAAGCCTGCTGCAGGCCTAGTGATAGCACACCAGCACTACTAGGTTATATCACATACCATGTGTTATGGCCCCAACACCTGCACCAAGACATCAAAGGAGGGGGAGTATCCATATGCAGCACAGACACCCATATAGCCAGGTAACTGACAATGCACAAAGCAGCGGACACCACCCATGTGCACATAACTGTAGTCAAAACTGCTGTACAGTCTGTAGCATGCGGCAGACCACACTCTCACACACAAGAACCCCACCCAGACATCCAAAGACACTGGACAGTATGGATGTCCCATCAAATACCAGACAAGGCACACAAAGTACCACATAGGTGTCAAACCATTATGTATGCAAGGAGTCATCAGGGACCTAGGGACACAGGTCGACATTAATCTGTCATGTGACAACCACAATGCCAATGTGGCTATGAAGACTGTTGATAGTTGACACCGTATCATGAAAGGATTCACACCAACATCAACAGAGGTCACTGTGCCGCTGTACTGTTCCCTTATCAGACCCATAATCTAGTACAATGACTCATATGGGATGTACCATACGTGACACCTGCAGCAGTTCGGAAGACCTCATAGTTACCCCACCAACAGGATAAAGGGTGTGAAATATATGTCATATGTTGCCTGGCTGTAGACACCCCAGCTGAATGCAGTCACACACTGCCTACACAGAGGCATTGTATGTCTGTTGTACCAGGCCATGTCCAACACAGGAGTAATGGACATGCTACACCACAGGAAATCAAAGCCATTGGAGCTGTGAGAGTCACAGATGTCAACCTCAACACATAATGAAATAAGATGTGCTGGAGGGACAGATACATAACCCATAGGCTCCCCACACCCAGAAACAGGATCCCAATCCATGGTAGGCAGAGCCCCTCACTGACACCCCTCAACAGGAATATTGCCAAGTGGATGGATGACCGTACATGTATACTGGGGGTCCCCACTGTGTCACGACCAGACAGAGGCACAGTAAAGAACCTCATAAATAGCCATAATTGAACATAGCAAGGGGTGGCGAAAGACGCACACACTCTAGCTAGGCTTACTAATGGCCTAGGGTGTCTAGCCTACTATGAACCCATGCACCTATGAAGATACAACACGTACAGGACACTAAGGATAATCACAAGGCTTACCCAACTGATGGTAGGAATCATGTTGGGCATCCACAGATATGCTCCGAATCACACAGATATTACAAACAACATACCAAACACACACACATATTGCTAACATACAACCTATCAGGTGCAGTGCAAACACCCCCCCCCCACGAGTGCAAAATACATATCCCAGCAGATGGTCCCCTGACATTGCAGATGCTGAGGTAATAGCCATCATCTGCAAAGAAGAACACAGAGCAGCAAAGGTATGTGATGGTGACCTGTGCTGAGGCCAACATGGACCCCAAGAGTAATGGAATGCAAAATCACACTACTGGCCCAATGTCAGCCTTACCACAGGATATGTACCCAAAGAGCAGTGTACAACAACAGTGGTCCATCACAACAAAGGTGTTGCCTGAATGGATACTCCAAACTACCACCCCAGGATCCTGACAAGCTTGTTCTGCACAGCTATGGAAAGGATCAGTATGTACCGCAGACAGAAGGCTAATGTGGACCTACTGATACTGGACCCTACACACTGTGGCTGTTGTAACTGCAGAACCAGCCCCTAAACATGTCTGACCCATTTGAAGCAGTCATTAAGGTCATTGATGAGGGCTATGTGGTCCACACAGCGTAGCTGGACCGTGCACATGCTTCTAGACAATACCGTACGTGTTCAGTATGGATATGTTCACCAGATTAAATATATACCCCTATGTCAGTAGAGGGGTTGCAAAGCAGACCAAGGACAGAACTGACATGGTCAGACATGCCGCATCCATGTCAGACTACAAAGCGGATATGAGTGGCATCCCACAAGGCCTGGTCTTGGCCCCCCACCCCCGTTCTGTATACATGTCCCATAGGTATAGGCCAACATGGAAGGACTGTGACCGAGCATGTATGCAGAGGAGTACAAACAGCCCACCATATCCGACCCCCAGCTGACACAAGCAACCCACAAAAGGGCCACCTACAAACAGACAACTGTATTTTATTTTATTTATTTTATTTTATTTTACATTTGTTGACCGGGCTAGTCTGGCTGGATACATGTCCATTTTCAGCAGAGGCCCGAGGAGAAAAGCTCCACTATATACTGGTACATTACATTAAATCAATTACTATAAGATACAGCTTATAATGATCTAAGAACTAATTGAATGCAGGATATTAACAATACAGAAGCATTTTTACAGAAGTGTACAGTTCATAAATTACATCATTTTTACAGAAAATGTATAATACTTAAAATACTAAATACTGTGTAGAATTCCTAATCCCATATTGTTATGAAAGCAGGAGTAGTAATTTAGAAAGGACAGAAAAGGTAGCACATACAAAGGTCTATAGCAGAGAGGATAGTGGGAGGAGAGGGAAAAGGAAGAAAGTAGTAGATATGGGGATAGAAGGAGTCCAAGGGCAGAGGCTAGTCTAGGTAGGAGCTGAAGAGATAGGTTAAAAATCAGAGTAGATGAGATGATAGGGTAGAGTGAAGAAAGTTAGTCAGGTGTACTACAAGAATAAAGCCAGTGTTTTTGGAAGTACAGTTTAATTTTATGTTTGAAGAGAGGCAAAGAAGTAATTAGTGTTATATCCCTAGGTAACAGATTCCATATCTTACCTACAGAATTTGTGAAAAGAGAGTTGCCAGCTGAGTTGTTGGACTTTGTAGAACTGACCAAGAGTTTACAGGAGGATCAAAGGGAGGTTAGATTGTTGTAAGGGATTAATAGTTGAGAGAGTATAGGGTTGTTTCCAGGTTGGTGCAGTATTTTGTGGGCAATAGTGAGTTGTGAGACTGTAAGGTAGTTTTGTAATTCCAGCCAGCCTAAAAGTCTCAAATTATGACAGTGATGGGTTCTGAAGGGGTTTCCTGTATGAAGCGGGCTATGTTATTGTAGCAAATGGCTAGTTTGTTTAGGTTAGCTTTCTTAAGGTTGGTAAAGATCGGAGATGCATAAAATAAAGTGGATAAGAGATGGGAGTGGGCGATAGTAGCTCTAGTAGCTGGGGTTAGAAAGGTTTTAATACGGTATATGGATCCTATTTTTCTGTTAACTGATTTGATGGTGTTGTTGATGTGATGATCAAAAGTAAGATTATTATCGATAGTTATTCCTAACAGTTTAGTTGTAGAGTCAGGGGTGATGACCGTGGCATTATTAGACAAGATGGTGAAGTTTAGTGGGGAGGTCCGAGAGGTTGGGGAGAAGAGAAGAAGTTTGGTTTTTTTAGCATTAAGAAGGAGATACCATCTAGTAAACCATGTTTCAACAGTGGTGAAAGTATTTTGAGTTAGAGAGATTAGATCTGAACAGGAAGATGCTGAGCAAATAATGGTGGAATCATCAGCATATTGGATACAGGTAGCTTGAGGGATTACTGTGTGAAGGTCATTTATATAGAGGGAGAAAAGAAGAGGACCAAGAATAGAGCCCTGAGGGACTCCAATGGAAATGGGCAACAATGATGAGATGTGGTTATCCCAAAGAACAGCTTGTTGTCTGTTATTCAGATAAGAGCTAAACCATTTAATGGCAAGATTATCAAATGAGAGGGATTCAAGGATATGAAGCAAAGAAGAGTGGTTGACCATGTCAAAGGCTTTGGAGAGGTCAATGAATAGAGCAGAAGAGAGCAGGTTATTATTGTGGTTGCTATTGATAGTATCTACAAAGGAAAGGAGAGCATGGTTGTACTATGACGGGGTCTAAAGCCATGTTGACAATTAGCTATAATGTTGTGTAATGAGAGGTATTGAACAAGTTGCTGATGTATACATTTCTCCATAATCTTTGCTAAGGGTGAGAGAAGAGCAATTGGTCTAAAGTTGGCGTATTCAATAGAGTTACCACCTTTGTGTAGAGGGATAATATGAGAGACTTTCCAGATATCAGGGATAGTTCCCTCTTGGATTGTCCTATTGATGAGTATAGATTTTGGGACTGCAATTTCTTTGGCTGCCTTTTGAAGATAAAGAGAAGGGAGTTTGTCAGCAGAGGGGGTACAAGGTTTCAGTTTGTAAATACGTTTATAGATGAAAGAGGTAGGGATAGGTTGTAAAGTGAAGTTGTGAGAAGAGTCTATTAGCTTATTTGGGGGATAGAAGTTGTTAGTGTTCAGTTGTCTAGCAAGAGCTTGAATAGATTCGGAAAAAAAAGAGTTGAAAGCATTTGCGGTTAGATGAGGGGTGTTAGGGTCAGCATTGAGGGGTGAGGGAGTTTTGGTTGTTCCTGGTGACAGGAGTCTATTGACTGATGACCAGAATTGTTTAGGTTTATTTAGATTGGTTTCTTGAAGCCTATAGTAGTATTTTCTTTTGTCAGAGATTATAGCTTTTTTGGTAAGATTCCTAAGCTGGGTGAAGTAAAGATAGTCAGAGCTGTTTCTATGGTTTCTCCATTTGGCCCAGACCTTATTTCTAGAGAGTATTAGTTTCTTAGTTTCAGGAGAGAGCCATGGAGCTGTGTTAGCTTTCATTCTAATGGTACGTTCTGGAGCATGTCTGTCAAGAATGGCGAGGAAGGTTGAGTTAAAGAATAATACAGCATCATTAAGTGAAAGCGATTTTAAGGGGTTCCAGTTACAAGATTTAAGTTCATTTTGGAATTGTTCAATTTTAAAGTGTTTGGTAGAGTGTATTTTTCTTATGTTAGGGGGGTTTAGACAATCTGTCTTTTCTCTAATAATGTAAGTTAAACAGTGGTCACTGAGGTCGTCTGGCATAGTTCCTACTTTATACGTAATATTCGTTTTGTTTGTAAGTATCCAGTCAAGGATGCTCTCTTTCTTAGTAGACTTATTCAGTCTTGTAGTAGAGGTGATGGTTTGGGTGAAACCATTTAGGTTTATGTGAGACACATAGCCATAGCCATGTCAGCAAGCTAATCGCAGAACTGTATATAGACAACCACTGTGGATATACAGTAAGTGCCCACAAATTACCACACAGGTGTTAACCCATGAGGCACCTAACATGTAATGTGAGACCTGGGTACAAAAGGTGATAAATATCCTGCACTGGACAAACATGTGTCTGTAGTGTTCACAGAAACATGTACCATATACCCACCCAAACATGAAGGCTGGCAGATGTAGATAAGGGGAACTCACTCTGGCTCTGCAGCCATCCTCCATCAGCATCACAACTGACTACAATAGCCCCTGTGGGATATACCACAGCAGACACCTCCAACAACTGTAAAGTCCACAACAGTACCCCACCAGGGGTAGCAAAGAGCCTGAACAGATGCCATGTGTTGCCTGAGTAAACAAACTGCAGCCCCACACACCGCCATCCTTCCCAGCTACAGGAAAGCTGTGCCTGATGTATGAAGCCATGTCCAACCTGGAATGAATGAACATGTTGCACCTTGTACAATCTGAATGGCAGTGAGCTATGCACATGAGAGACCTGAACCCCAGCACTGACATACATAGGACAAGCTGTACAGAATGATCCATAACACAGAAGGCACCCCACACTTCAGTAAACTCCTGGTACAGGTCAGCTAGAGTTGCATATATCGACACCCCTCAAGAGGCATCCTGATGAGTGTATGGGAGATGGTAGGCTACCCTGGGTATCACTGTTATGTCAGAGGTAGACAGAGGCACAGTATACCAACCATGACATATGTAATGGCAAACTCCAGTTACAATGTGTTGTCAAGGACAAACACACCCTGTGACTACCATCAGAAATGGCCTACGGAACATCGCTAGTGTTTGCCAATGTCCACCCATGTTGTGGAATACACTAGCAATGTTGGACGAGCCTGGTGTAGGTAGTCCATATCTGAACATATTGCAACATGGTCATATGTGCACAACTGGCCCCTACACAGTCTGTTGTGCTCACTATGAAGATGTCAAGCAGTGATAGGACTAAAGCCCAGGATACTGTCCACTACAGTGAAAGTACCGAACCAGTACATTATACGGTACTACAGTGTTAGGTCATTATGAAAGTATGTTGAGAACTGTCTGCAAAGTATCCCATGCAATTCCTGCAGGCACAGTATAATCCCTGTTGTGGCAGACATGAAGCAGTTGGCCAGTTAGTACACAACATGACACCCAGCACACAATCATAAATGTGCGATAATGTCGAAGGTCACACACACCCAAATATGTGTTGGACTTCAGAGTGCAACATATGGAAAGCTCACACTGGGCATGCTCGCACACTTTGATAAATGAGGCATATGTCAGACAACATGCCATAAAAAGGCTGAACTGGGCATGCTCACACACTTAGGCCATATCTCCGTGTAGCAGTTGGCCACACATATCTGGTATTTGTACGTGTCAGTCCAGGAACCAACCACAACACAGCAATCAGCCCAGTGCACACAGTAAATGACCACAGAGACATAAGTGATATAGTGGATTGCCATCATATGCAAACATCTGCCACAGATACACAAGTTGGTCATAGGAACAGGGAATGCTATGGAAATAAAGACCTGCAAACAGTAGAACAGCACAACAAATATTGTGCATCCGACAATTGAACATATGGGTGTAGAGGTCAATACTAGGCTTCTTGCCCCAGGGAATGACAGCTCAGCCAGAGTGTGCTTGGCATCTGCATCCCCAGGATAGTAGGCTACCGTGCCACTGTAAAGTAGGTCACAGAAGGCAACATGTGAGGCTAGTGAGCTGTGCCTCTGTCAAGCAGGGGCACCGTGGAGGTCTCAGGGATTGAATGTGCTAAGCTACAGCCATGTTGTCGGTGTGTGCTGTGAGAGGGTTGCCGAGGATCTCTGACAGTAGGTGTCTGTCAATAACAGACTGAGGGGAGCCCTATCTGCATTCTCTGGACAATTCCACTGTCAACACTGTGTTGTAATGAGTATGTGTGAATGAAGTGCCATGCTGGAACCATCCACAGATGTCCTCCCTCTGTGGGCTACAGCTCTGCAATGTATTAGGTCACTCTGTCTGTTGAACGGCGCATATATGGCTGGTGTACAGCTGACAGGTGTCTTGTTGTGGAGCAGTCATGGGTATATGTGGGATAGCATGACCAATGCAAACTGTACACATGCTCATAGGATGCAAATGTCAAGGATTATGCTGAGTGGCCAGTATAGTCCTCCAGCATGGGTCCTCTGAAGTCATCCACCCCAGTCTACACAAGTGTAGAGTCTGCTTGTGCCAGACACAGTTTGTGTGCAGTGACAACCTTGCCTGGGGGTGGAGATGAGATATGGATGTCCAGGGAAAGGTGGTCATGGTCAGATATCAACAATGGTGGTCTACCTCTGGTGTGGAACAGTGAGTACCCACGTTGCAGATGGACAGGTGCAATATGTATTCACCCATGTGGCTGTGGTGTGTGGTTCTGCCATAGCACATGGACCCACAAATTGTAGTGGCTGTAGGGTAAAGTGGTAGAGGCCTGAGTAGCTCTCACACACAATATGCCTGTACCTGATGTTAACAACTGGAATGGTGTATGTGAATACCTACATATCCCGGCACTGTTCCCAGGGAAGCTAAGTGTGTGTCCTGGATGTGGGTGTGGTGTTCTGGACTGGTTGTGTTGTGTGTTACAGGTCCTGTGGTCCCAAAGCATGGTATAGAACATAACCTGCCAGTGCGATGTGCATATCTGACCCTGACGTAGGTGGCTGCAAATGCATATATATGCTATCCCCCACCTGAAAGGTAGTACTACATCTACATACCTCTGTGGAAATAAAGATGTCAGCACCCTAGAAATACTACAGGTGCAGAACAAATGCCCAGTAATTTGGATATTGCGCTCTGCTAATGCGTTTCCCTCAAGTGTCATAATATAGTTAGGTAGGGATTCGAATCCTGCAAATGCTCAGTGTGTGTGTGGGTGAGTGGGGTTTGTGTGTGTGAAAGGCTGTGAGAGGGAAATGTCCCTTTTGGCAACTGGGAAAACACACTACAGGATGCACATTCCCCTTACTAAACACTGATGATGTCAGCACCCTATAAGTACAGCATGAGAAGGGAAGCCTCCCAGTAATGCGAATAGCACGTTCTGCTCATGAGTCCGTCTCGAGTGTCATAACATAGTTAGGTAGTGGTTTGAATCCTGCAAATGGCAAGTGTGTGTGTTTGGATGAGGGGGGTTACTGTGTGTGTGCAAATATGTGAGGGAAATGTCCCTTTTGGCAACTGGGAGAACACACTACAGGATGCACACTCCCCTTTCTAAACACAGATGATGTCAGCACCCTATAAGTACAGCAGGAGAAGGGAAGCCTCCCAGTAATGCGAATAGCGCGCTCTGCTAATGCGTCCATCTGAGTATCGTAAGGTAGTTAGGTAGGAGTTTGAAACCTGTAAATGGCATGTGTGTGTGTTTGGATGTGGGGAGTTCGTGTGTGGCTTCCCTAGCATGTAAGCACACGTTGACAGCCAGTGAATACCTTATGAATGACAGTGGAGACTGAGCATAATGTAGACATACAACACCCTTCCCACACATAGTGGTAGAATACCTGGTGAGGGTATGTTGGCAACCAACATCAGGCTCATACTGGCCTGTGCCACATGCTGAGAGATCCATTCTATGTTCCCTATCATGTAGTCCAGGGCGGTATGTCTCAGGCAGCCACACTGGCATGGTCAATGAGTGAGTCATATCTGTCCATGCCTCTGACTGACCTGTATGCATGTGTGGTGTGGTGGACCATAGTGCCCCTGATTCATATCACTGTGACCTACACCAGATACAGCCTGTTGAGCGGGACCCTAGTGCAGCACACAAGACAGGTACCTGACACGTCTGTAGCAGGTGTGTTGTGTAGCCCTACAGGCTGTGAGTGTGTGGCACAGGGGATGTGCATGCCATGTGTGGCATGTGCTCTGTTCCGACGGAACATATGCCTGTGTGCCAGCTGCGGAGGCGTGTGATGCCCAGGCAGGCTGCTATTCTGAGTCCCCACATATGCCCCAGTGTTTTCAGCATGCTGTCAGTGTGTGTCAATGTCTTATTGGTATTGTCATCACTGTAATATATTGTATTGATTTATTTATTTATCCTACATTTGTTGACTGGGATAGCCCGACTGGATGCATGTCCATTTCCAGGGGAGGCCCGTGGAGACAAGCTACGAGGGTAGCAGATACAGCATTACATAATACTAGCATTACATATTACAAACAGATTATTTACAGAGATTACATAAGTAAGCAAGTCAAACATGTTCCACAGGTTAATGTTAGACCTGAGCACAAGTCAGGATTAAATTAAAATTACACAGTAAAGTGGTTCACAGAAGTTACACATTCGAGTTAGCCAGGCTTGATACATTGACATAGCCAGTTAAGTGACAAATGTTGTTTGAGTCTACTGTTAAATTGACCTAAGGTGGACAGTAGGGTAATATCAGCTGGAAGTGAGTTCCAGGATCTACTTACAGGGTTTGCAATGAGAGAATCACCGGCTGTGTTATTAAACTTGCTAGTCTGAAGTAGTACTTTGTTAGAGGATCAAAGCGGTCTAGGATTGTTATAGGGGGTGATAATATTTGAAGTGCAGGAGTATTGTCTGGATTATAGAGGATTTTATAGGCCATAATCAGTTGGTTATACTGTATTAGGCTGGGTATTGCAAGCCAACCAAGCTGATTTAGATTGATGCAATGATGTGTCCTAAAAGGCAGCCCAGTGGCAAACCTGGCAATGTGGTTGTAGCAAATTGAGTGTTTGTTAAGGACAGTCTTGTTCATATTCGAGAGTAGAGAGGATGCATACAGAAGGGTTGAAACAAGGTGTGAGCGAGCTATGGCACCTTTAGCTGGAGGGGCTAGGAAGGCTTTAATTCTATAAAGTGACCCTAGTTTTCTATTGATGGCTTTGATAATCTGGTTAACATGTATGTCACATTTGAGTTTATTGTCTATGATGACACCTAATAGTTTCGGAGATGGGTCAGGGGAGATTATTGTGCCATCAGTTGATGTTATGGTAATGGTGAAAGTGGTAGACCTACGTGTTGGTGAAATAACAGCAGTTTAGTTTGATTGGGATTTAGGATCAGACGATGTTCAGAAAGCCAGTTTGCTATTGCATTAAAGGTGGTCTGGGTAGCTGACCATAACTCTACTGGAGATGTGGCTGAGCAGATCAGAGTAGAGTATTCAGCATATTGGATACAGCTGACTTTTGGGATGACAGTATAACGGTCGTTAATGAAGATGGAGAACAGCAAGGGCCCTAGTATAGAGCCTTGTGGTACTCTGAGGGTGTTAGGTAGAAGGTTAGAGAGTTTGTTCTGCCAGAGGCCAGCCTGCTGTCGACCATGCAGGTAGGATTGAAACCATTGGAAGGCTCCAGTATCTAGACAGTCTTTGCAGGGTGTGGAGTACAAGTTGGTGATCAACCATATCGTATGCCTTTGAAATATCCAAAAAGAGGGCTGCGGATATATAATTATTGTTGCAAGTATGGCTTATGGTGTTAGTAAAGGCTAGGAGGCCTGACGTAGTGCTGTGATGAGGACGTAAGCCATGCTGAGTGTCTGCCATAATGCGAGTTTGGATTAGGTGGTGCATGACTTGTTTATGACGAAAGTTTCCATAATCTTTACAAGTGGAGAGAGTATAGCTATTGGCCTATAATTGGAGACTTCAGTAGAGCTGCCTCCTTTGTGAAGTGGGATTACATATGACATTTTCCAGATGGTGGGAAAGTTAGATTCTAACATGGTTCCTTTGATTACCTTTGAGACGGGGTAAGCAATAGCATCATCTGGTTTTGATAGGTACTCGGCAGGGAGTTGATCAGCAGAAAGTGTAGTGGGTTTCACTGTTACAATCAAGGTACAGAGAAGTGAAGTGGTGACTGGTTGGCAGCTGGACGCAAGTAGTTTTCTAGAGGTGCTACTTTCAGGACCAGGGGAGCTAGGAGGTAGATGGCTAGCTAGGGCCTGAAATGTCTCAGTAAAGAACTGGTCAAAACTATCAGGAACATCTTCAGGGGTATTATCAATAGTAGCAGCAGGGATTGGGGTTAACGTTTGTCCTGGATGTAGTATATATGACATGCCACCTGACAGGGTATGGCATTACTGGGTTCAGAGAGACCAGTCCCCAGATTGGCTGTGTGGTGGCATCCCACACATGTGTTGTACGTTCCTGGCCAAGGGTGATGGCTGACTTCATACATGTGGCAGCTGTGACAATGACACATGACTCACATAAACCACAACTGGACCATAGAGGCGATTCACAGGTTACCTTTGCACATGCTACCCTAGTAGTGTGATTGCCATGGTGAGTACCAACACATAGGGCCAATGGGGAACAACATACTGAAGGTGTGTATGTGTGGGTGTACGACTACTGTTTCATAGCACTGACATATATGACTGCACATGTGGGTAAATGCCAGGTAAGACATGTGCAATGTGTCACAGGCAACGTACATGCGTACAGGACAGACAGTGACGTTCTGTCATGTGTAAAGTTGACATACGTATCGTACGCTATGCAGAAGTCACTAGAAGTCTACAGAAGCACTGTAACTCTGCATTGCAGGTGTAAGCAGTGTTCCAGGGGACCCCAAGCGAACATGCATGCAAACAAAGCTACAGCAAACAGGGCTGGAAGTAGTGCATTATACAACAAAGAAGGGGTAACAATAACAGTAAGTAACAATGCAAATATGTAGGCACTATCAACATGTACCCAGGAATATGCAGCGCAGATGCCCATGGTAGAACCGATATTATATCATACTTATTTGTGATTTGGATTACATTGGTACTGCACACATATCTACATGCGCGAACATCCACATGGCATAGTCGTTGTGGGCAACTTGACACCATTACTGTACATGTCCACCTTTGCATATCACTACTTGCATTAGCTTTCCCCTGTGCTACCCATGTATGCGGCTATCTGTTGACAACCTTACCACCGGCATGCAATTATGTGCAGCTGTTATACTTTGGTATGTACTATGGGTGCAGATAACAATTCAGGACATTCATACAGTTACTGCAGCAGGCATGCTGGGATAAACACACAGTCATAGCAGCACACTGTACTGTTACCAACATGATACTACTAATACACTTCTATGTAGTCACCCTGTGCATCAGCAACGTGTTTACCTGTTCCCGCAATGATGTTGGAGATTGCAGGAGGTGGCACAGTGTTATCATATGCACAGGGTGTGGATTAGGTATGCCTGAGTCAGCCACTGATACCACCAATTGACATGTGTGTGTATGTGTGTTGGTGAGGGGCAGCAGTACAGGGTGGGGCAGTGTTGGTGCAGTGTGTGCATGTATGTGGTTGCCCTAGGTGTTAACATTTCACATGTGTGTATGCACGCACACAGTTCCACCTCATGGCTGCCATATACAGGGGTTTGTGGACAGCCACAGACTGCACCTGGCAGGCCATACAGATCAGTGTCTGTGTGCACGGACACGGTACCTGTGCCTGGCAGGGGTGCTACGGACCGTATCCAGTACAAAGCCAGACTGGGTACTGTCATCAGAAGTGGGAGTGTGTTGACTGGACACAAGTCCCTGTTGGGACTGTCCAGAGCCACGTGCACGTGGTCTCCTGGGGCGTGCCGATGACAGCACAGACCCAGCATTGCTGGGGCTAGTGCTAGCACTATGGGGGCGTGCACGAGCCTGTTGTCATCCGTGCCGACTGCCAGCTGCTGCTGCTGCCGGCATATGGCCACGTCGACGCCACAAACACCCACCATTGCCCTGGCTCATGGATATCTGGTTGTGGAACTGCTGTAATATGTCCCCACAATGTCTGTCTATGACATCGGTGAAGTTACGGATAGCATCCGCAATGTCACACATACTGTCTGTCATGGCTGTGCGACATGCTCTCAGCTCCCTCAGACCCTGTCTGGTGTACCTTTCCATATGTGACTGTGCCTGCATGATAGTCCGAAACATAGCTGAGGTTGACAGACCTCTTTGGGCACGTCAGCCAGAGGCAGTACGCCCATGGATGCTCCCACGAGAACCCATGGGCAACTGTCTGTGTGGTACCATCGGAGGACCCTGCCCATGGCTGCTGTGTGGGGACGCATGTGCCACAGGTACCACATTACCCTGGTCTATGCCCACTGTATCCTGTCCATCACCTAGGGACAATGGTGACAAAGGATGTACAGGCAGGATGACTGTGCGCAATGATGGGGTTGACAGCTGTGTACTGTCAATTGGCTGACCAATGGCAGACCCTGACACACCTTCCTGTACCATTACACAAATATCATCATTACCAGTAGCCGTGTCACAGGATTCAGGTTCCCTGCTGCAGGTCACCAGAGCAGCCCCAGAACCTGTGGGATGAAGACAGGAAACACAGTTTACAGTCTCCAGACATTGTTACTAGTGATGCTCTGTGTTAATCCACACCTACTTAACACATGCACACATGCACACAGGCACACATGCACACATGCACACATGCAGACATGCACACGTGGACACATGCACACGTGGACACATGCACACATGCACACGTGGACACATGCACACATGGACACATGCACACATGCACACATGGTCACATGCACACTGGGCACATGCACACATGCACACATGCACACGTGGTCACGTGTACACATGCACACATGCACATGTGGACACAGGCACACATGCACACATGCACACGTGGACACAGGCACACATGCAGAGATGCACACGTGGACACAGGCACACCTGCACACATGCACACATGCACACATGGGCACAGGCACACCTGTACACATGCACACATGCACACCCCGCAGTATACACACAGAGCACTACTGAGTTACACTACTGTTACTAGCATTATCAGGACTATTATAGGTTATGTTAAACACAATCACTAGCATGGATGGACTGTCTTGCTGTAACCCTGGAGGGACCTGCAGAAATGATGAGATTAATGTCAGTGGGCACAACTGTGCCATTGATATTGCATATGATACAGTGTACAGAACAGTCAGGTGTACATATGGCATATTACCTGCACGCTCCATGTCGTGCTGCTGTGTGGAACCAGCCTCCATCATAATGCAGGTGTACTGCTGTTGGTGTTCCGGGGCTGGAGCCACAACACTTAGGAGTAGCCCCTCCAGTCTGGTGAGGGGGGGATGTGTGGCCACCCCACCTCCTGTGGCGACCTGTTGCCTGTGGATATCTGATGCATGCTGCCGGACACTTCGGATTAAATCACTGCAGTGATGTCGTACCTGCTCATATGTCCTGTTATGCGTGCCAATATCATTTATCCTATGGACAAGGTCTTGCCACAGTGCGGCCCTCTCCTGCTGATTCTGACTGGTGCGGGAAAACAGGATGTCATTCTCCCGCACCAGGCTCTGGTGGATCTCCTCATCTTCCGCCACAGAGTAGGCGGGGTTACGCTGTCGCACCATCTCCCTGGAAGAGAACACAGACAGGATATCAGCAGACCATGTCAGCAATATATGGCACACATACTATACATGATACTCATGTGTAGTGATATACTACTACTCCCATATGTTGCATGTGTGTGTGTCATGGTGGATACACAGGTACATGGCCAGATATCAGTGCTCAGCCAACACCTGTGCAACAATACCTGCCACATTCCACACAACATAGTAGCATGCCCCATCGGTCAGCACACACTGACAGGTGCAATGCACAACCTCACTCTGGGGGTTCATCCCAAGGTCCTGTATGTGGGACACCGTCCACTACTGTGATGTGGACAGACGTTACTCGGCCTGGATATACATATCCCACCACCACCACCAGCACAGTAGACTACTTTGATATGTATGTGATTACACAGTTATTCACTTGCTGGGACTGAGATGGTATCCATGCAGCACACTGGGCCAGTGGAAGCCACAAGCCACACTGCTGACCCCTTTGCAAATGCTTACCACGGACATGCCATGGATTGCATGGAACTTGCACACACATGTCTAACCCAGACCCTGTGCACAAAGGTTAGGCATCCTGTCCGGTGGACCCCAGGCAGAGGCAGATTGTATAACAATAGCAGGAGGCTACTGCAGGACAGAGCACATTCACATTAAGGGAAGGCATCTGTGGTCAGCACTGGTACTACGCTACGGTCTGTCATAACAACAGCCATGGCCTACTCTGGGAGGGAAATGGACACAAACACTATGGATGACCACAAGATCTTCTTCAGTTATGTTACACATATGGACACATGCCTCAGATATGCTCTGTGTTAATCCACACCTACTTAACATTCACCAAACACACGGATATTGGCAACAATCTTGCAGACATGTTCGGTGCACATATCCCCCCTCCTTCTCCCCCACCTTTAAAATATTTATCCCAGCTGGATGTAACCTCCCTATCATCTCACATTTCCAGGTGAGGGACGCCCTCAGCAGAGGAGAACACACAGCATCACTGTGACCTCGTGGTACCCCTGGATGTGTGCTACCGGCACTCCAAGAGGACATACAACCGCATATAACACTGATAGTTTATCTTGGCTGTACTACAGGATATGTACCTGGACAGTGGCATACAGCAACAGTGGTCCCACACCACTAAGGGGGCACCTCGACTGACCCTGGGAATTACCACATCATATGCATAACGGGCCTGGTCTGCTAAGCTATGGAATTATGCAGTATGTGATGCATATGCAGTGACATCGGGTACCTGCAGACACTTGTTCCCAGCCAGTGTGCCTTTGGGATAGGCTGATCCTGACTTTTGAACCTGGCTGACCTTTCAAAGCAGTCACTACAGCCATTGCTGGGCCAATGCACAGACAAATTCTGCCAGGATCATGGCCTATGACTGATTGACATGTGATGTATAGTCATCCCCTTTTGGTGTAACTATGTACACACAACATATCACATGGACATACCTATGGATACAGACCTATGACACATTTGGAGGGTTCACAGTATGCACACTATTAACCTGCTACTTTGCATTACCTCTGTTTGTCTCAGCTGGTTGCGTTACCACAGCTTCTGCTTGCTGCTGCTACTGTCAGTGCTGACAGCTTCGGGTGACAGAGTCACAGTGTCTGATTTTTTATTATTTTTTTTGCTCTCTCTCTCTCTCTCTCTCTCTCTCTCACTTCTCGCTCTCCCTCTGTCTGCCTACAGACAATGCAATGGAATGTATTGCATGTGGGGAGTGTTAGCACTGGATGCTTTTGTAGGTATCTGCATAGGTCCATGTGATGGCCTCTGCACCAATTGTAAGCCAGCATTTGCTAATTGCATACAGCCAGTTGTGTACTGATTGCAGTTCTCACTGTGATTTCAGGTCAGTGCTATAAAAGGGTATGTGGGATAAGCATTGCCCTTTCAGATTGTGAGGGCCGGGACCATGCTGGTATGCTGTGGACAGTGTTCTGTGAGTGTAAAGGTTAGTATCTCTCTCATGCTTCAGGCTGTGTTGTATATTCACAATTCTCCATTCCTCTCTCATGTTCCCTGTAGCAAGTGTGTATGCAAATTGATTCCTACAACTATATATAGATATATATTTATATATATATATGTACATATGCATACATATATCTATGTACTTTAACTGACCTTATTATCTACAAGCTGCCAACTAGCATGGCTGTTTCTGTTCACACACTACTATTATGGAAATCCAGTAGTTTTGACAGTAATTTTAAATGACATGCTTTGTGTACTACACATCCTATATTCCCTTTACATTCATCCCTACTCTTACATGTTATATTTATTTTAGCACAATGTTTTTGTATAAGAGTCATAGTTTAGTGGTAGGTTGTACAGACTAGTGTTTCCAAGGTCCTGGGTTCGGGACTGACAGTGGGATTTTATTTTGCTTTTGAACTGAGTACAGGACCTGTCAATCAAAGTGACTAAGGCACTTTTAAGCAGTTGTAACCGGGTTAGCGCTAGTTTGCGCGGAGCTCACGCATGTGCACTGGTGTTTAGCTCCGCGCACACATGCGCACACCAAATTACAACCGCTTAACAGTGCTTACTCTGGCGCACACCCGCGCTATTTTCTTTGAAAGAAAAGAAAATGGGGAGACAGGAAAGTGGTGAAAAAGGGGTCACAAAGAGGGTAAGACAGTAGGGAAACAAGCTTGGGATGTGCAGGAGGAATGTAGGTAAGGCCCATAGCTGCCCATTTCTTCATCAGCAACATATCAGACAGTTTCATTTTTCGGTTTAACTTACAGGCTGAAATACACTTTTGTAATCAAGCAAGACTTGCAGACACTTTCACACTGTTACTTGCAGATTTTATTCCTTACTGACTACACTGCACTCTTTTGCTGACTGTCATACTTTTATATTTCTTTACGGTTACTGGTAGTGGATTACTCACCTGCCTGGTGGCGTAACCGCACCAGCCTATCACCATAGGCTCTGCGGTTCACAGAACGGACACCTGCAGCTGTAATATAAATGAAGTAATATTGGAATACACATCTCCATAATATCAGCTAGTTTAATTTCTTACATACATAACTAAATGTTACTTACTCAGTAGTGGGGCGTTGGGTGTTTGCCGGGCCTCCTGGATCCAAAGGTTCAGTTGGTCTTGCTTGCGTCTCTTCAGGTCTGCATGGTGGTGACGGACCTGCTCACCAGTCCTTGGAATCCCTGTGGCACTGATGAGATCATGAGCCAACCGGTCACACACCTCGGCCCTGTATGCTCCCCAGAGGACCTGGCCCTGCATGAGTTGGGCCTCATGATTATAGACTAGGAGCCAGACCATGTACCTGGACTCCTCAACACCCCACCTCTGTGCTCGGAAGCAACTACCCTCTCCTACTCCTGCCATTCTGCCTGCAGGTCAGTTCTACAATCGTTTATGTTGTGTATTCCCGCCTATGGGGCTTATATAGTCCGTTTTTCCCACACATATCTGTGAGTGGCCATTTTGGAATTGTATCAACTTCAGTAAACCTGCATTGTCATGCTGTAGTTTGTATTCATTCCTATATATTAGCTATTATTGCATTTCTAGGTACTGCTGTCATGGCTTAGTGGTTCTGTACCTTGACTATGGTGTATAGTATCCTGGGTTCAAACCTGGCCACTGCTTTTTATTTTTCATGACTGTCTAGACATGCTGAGGGGTGTGTCTGTGTAAAGGCAGTTTTGATACGGCTTGCTCAACATTGCCCGTCGGTTAGCTTGTTTGCGCGGCGCGCAGCTCCGCGCAAACGGGGTATGCTGGTTTAAGCCTCATTTGGCTATTGGCATGCATATTATGCTCAGCTCAGTTAGGGGCACATAGATTTAGCGTGTTAGACCACTGCTCAGCTATGGGCACTCATTTTGCACCAGTTAAACCACTGCTCATCTACGGGCAGATGCACTCACTCTGTTAAACTGTAACTCAGCTATGAGCACATCTGGCATTTTTTTATTCTTTTGTTACCTCACATGTCTTTAATATACATGGGATATTTCATTACATTTTACATAAATTGTGGTTTTATGTGTACATATTTGTCAGGGACTTGTTTCCTGCTTATTTTGCAAAAAAAAAAAAAATTGGTGTTGTGGGGGCTCGAACCATGACTGCCTGCTCTTCAGCCAACATCTCTATCGCTACGCTATTGCTTCCTGGCTTATTTTGCATATTTAGTTCTTATATGCTTTCCCACTGACTGCTAACTGTAGCTGCGCTACGGGCACGCCCGCGCAAACGAGCGCACTCATGGTTAAACATTTTTACAATTTAAAAAATATATAAAACATGTTTATTTATATGTTTTCTGTTCATAGTCTGTGGGGGCATGTGTTGTGTTCTGTTTATTCACATTTCCGTGGACTCTGTCGTGGGTGTTTACTTTGGGTACTTTTCCTCTTCTGGGGGCGTGTCCGCTTACAGGGCTCGGCATACGGACACGCCCCCTACTGTCTTACACGGACCGTGTTGGCCTTAAGTGTGATTCAGCATGCTCTCATTAATATGCAGAGCATGCTGACATCACTCCATTTAACTGCAGCCTCCGTGTATGAGTTATAACTCTTACATGGAGGCTTCGTGAATCCTGCCCAAGGTGTCTGTTTTCTAAAAGACTGTGATCTATCTTCTCCACCTCTTGGGGTTGGTGCTTACCACTGACTGCCTCTGAAAGATCCTTGAGGTTGCCCTCTACCCCTTGGATGCCTGTATCTGCCCCTTTGAGGTCTGCCCGTGGCTGGAAAGGACCAATTTTTGAAGGCCAGTTTCTGCTGAAACATGGAGGCTGTACCTGCAGGAAATCTTTCACTGTTTGCATTGATTTTGCTTTTTCCTCCATTTTCTTTAGCACTTCCTTTGCTTTAACACAAAACAATACATCTTTTTGAAGAGGTGCATCTAATAATTTAGCTTTGACATGATCTGGTAAGGTTTGCTCTTTGAGCCAAGCATGCCTATGTATAACAGACCCCATAACAGCAGCCCTACATGAGGCCTCTAAAGCATCAAAACCACACTGCAAGGTATGTTTACCCACTTGCTCTGCACCATGCAACATATCCTGCAACTCTTTTAAATCTGGTTGTTCTGGTTGTGTCATCTTGCTTTTCAGCTGAGATATCAAAAACTGTTGATACTTTAACATATGGAACTGACAGTTTAATGCCCTCATGGTTAAAGTGGCCGAGGTGTACACCTTTTCCCCCCACCTTTCTAAAGATCTGGAATCTCTCTCTGAAGGTAATGGGTTTTTAGCAGTAGAGGTCTTAATTCCCTTGGGACCCTGTGAAATAGTTTCTGGGTCAGCAGTATGGCTTTTATATAGGAACTGGTGAGAATCAGGAACCCGGTAATACCTGTCTGGTTTAACAGGAGCTGGAGGCAAAGAATCAGGATTAAGGCTGGCTTCTGTGTACACATCATCCAATATATCTAAAACAGGAGGGATAGCCAGAGGCCTATGCTGGGGGAGCAGAAGAAATTCCCTGAGCCTTTTCTTGGAATCTGAGTAATCTTGGCCTTCCCAGTGAAAGTGTTCCCTCAATGTATGCAGGGTTTCCCCAAAAGAGAAGTCCTCAGGGGGGGAGACCGAGGGAATAGACTCCTCTGCATCAGAGTCTTCGAATGGAGAATAGGCACAATCCTGGTCCTCAGATAGTTCTGAGGTAATAGAAGCTTGAGCTGAGGAAGGGTAGTCTTCCTCTAATCTGGGCCTTTTGTCAGGGGGGGGGTTGAGAAACCCTGATAAGAGTAATCAAATCCTCAGCCATTTTAAGCATCTGTTTTTAGGCATGGTGCCTTGAGAGGGTGTCTGAGGAACCTGTTTTTTTTGTTTTCATGGCTGTTTTAGATTTAGTGAAGGCTTTACTAGAGAAGGAGGAAGGCCTGAAGACCCCTTGAGAAATGGCAGGCCTGTCTAAATTCTGAGTTTTCCCGCCAGGAGTGGCGTCGGTATCAAGTAGTAGGAATAGAGGCCGAGGAGCCTGCGACCTCGGGTACTGAAGACACCGGTAATGCATTGTCATCAGTACTCAGGGGCTGCGTAGGCGCCTCGCTGAGTATCGGAGAACCGGTAGTCGGCCTTAGCGTGGTATCGGTAGGTGGTGCGGACCTCGAATGTCGGTCCTTATCTTTGTGTTTTTTGCTCAAAACTGGAGTCGGAGTATCCGACAACATAATATAATTAAATTTTTTGCCAAAAAAGTGAAGGGCAAACTCCACCCAATACTTAATAGTGCGTTTGTTGAATCTAGCACAAAAACGGCAGGCCGAGACGTCGTGGTCTGGGCCTAAGCAAGGTATACAGTAAGAGTGGAAATCCTTATGCGGTATTTGCTTCCCACATGAAATGCAATTATTAACTTTGTCTGACATCGATCTGAGGCAAGAAAAGTTTCCCCAACGGGGTACTTGGCTTTCAAGAAGACTTTAGCTGAAATACTTTCATAAATCTCAGGAGCTGGCCGACCAGCACTTGCGAACTGCTTCTGCTATGGGCACCGCGCAGCAAGAAAGACTGGAGAAAATGGCGTCAGCTGCCTCTTTTATACCCCTGCCGCACTGATGTCAAGGAGGAAGCGACGACAACCGACGCCGGACCTAGACTTTGGAATTTGGCCGACCGAGGACCCGCCTGACGGCAGGATAACCCCATCTGTTATGACTGCAGCTGTATGCACGATGAACATCCTAAAGAATACTGCCACTATAAAACAGTTTGTACTGAAGAGTTTGCCATTTATACTTCTTTAATAATCCTTATGGTTCCAGAGATGAACAGTTGTTTGAAATGTGAGAGACAATTTGATTTTGTGAAAAAGCATAGACTCCACCCTTTGGGCATTACAGTGCAAACTTCCTGAGCTCCATAGGCTGCTTTCAAGTGTAAAAAAGTCCTACTATTTTTTGCTGCAATTACACAGCATAACTCACCACCAAAGGTTATTTTATGGGTGTTAAACCAAGAATAATCACAGTACCGTCTGTAACAAATCATTTGGCAAGGAAGTGTGCCTGTCTGCCTCTACTCGTTATTGTGTTTTGGTTGCATTGCTGGCTACAAGTCTAGGCTTAATCAGTTTGCAAAGCATTATATAAATATGGGGCTGCCAAGGTAGGGAACTTAAAACAAGTAAAATACATTTTCAGGATTAAGCCAGCATTGACTTGCATCTTTATTCAGAAATATAAAACTGGTAAATATGATCTGGGTAACAAAGGAATTGCATCTCTTCATTCTGTTGGAAACATGGAAGGGGAGATGTATTTGGCTGAGGGTAGGGAACTTATGGTGACATAATAAAGGACATTGTAACATATATACTTTGGAGGAAATGTTTGCTAAGTATATCAGAGAAGGCACGAAAATTAGTTGACAGAAGGTGATGAGTAGATGAGAACAGAAATTGTGAAGAAAAGACTAAAGACTGACACAAGAAGAGCATTACTAATAAGGTCAGAAGGATATGAGAGTGGTGAAGAAATAAGATCAGAGAAACATAGAGGCAACTAAGAAATCTACTGAGTAATTCTGTCATGGAGAGGGTTGTAAAGAATGGAGGAAAACTATTTGTGAGACTGACTGAAGAGAAAGATAGCAAACAAGGGAATGAGTATAGAAACAAGAGATGCGAGAGATCAATGCCAGACAATCATGAAAAGCACTCTGTGGGCATAAGACTGCTACCACCGAATGTTAAGTGTTCTAGTTATTTGGAATGAAATTTTGGTAGGGAAGAGGGAAACACAGGCAGGTTGACTAATCCAGCTCTGTGACAGAACAATAGTCAGAAAAATGTATGCTTAATTGGCTGCTGAAGATGCTTGTGAGTGCAGACCTGAAGCTGCTAGTGAAAGAATGCATTGATTTTTAGTCTTAATGGGCAAATCAAGAGTGAAACAAGGGTGTAGCTAGGCATACTCAGTGTTCTCAAATGAATACATTTATTTTGTTCTGCGCATCTGTTGCAAACTTAATTATTCACAGCACACAATGCTTATAACTATTTAAACTAATATTTGCAGCACAAAGCAATATAAAGCATTCTGGTGTGGTAAGATTGCAAAGAATATTGATAAGAATATCAGGTAATTTAGGCCACTTGTGAATAGCAGGGTGTTTAATCATACTGACAGTGATATGACTTTAGTAACAGACTCAGGCATTACGTGGACTGTCACGGAGTAACAAAGAGCTTAACCAAGCAAACAGAAACACCATGGTAGGGTGGATCACCTGGTCAAAAGTTGTGCGGAAGGTAAAGTGCCAGGCTACATTTGAAAATGTTGATCAAACAGATGGAAAGGCAATACTTGTGGTATAGTGGAAACAAATGCCAACTATTGCATTCAGACCACAACAACCTTGCTGTGAGTTAACAGCAGGGAGGAGTGGAACTGGTGACAAAATTGTAATAAATTGGTCTGGGGGTGTTGATCCCACCTTAGTTAGGCTGCCAGGAGCAGAGTGACAGGACACTGGCAGCATCAAACAAAATGCTGGGGTGTATTCTCTGGGGAATAGATTCTAGAAGCAAAGTAGTATTTGCACTCCGCAGGTCTCCCACACCTTGCATATTTTGTGCAGATACAGAAGCCACATAAGGAAAAAGACATTGGGCTATTGAGGGGGATTCAGAGGAGAGCTATCAGAAGGATCTGAGGGGTGGGGGAGAAGATATATAATCACAGGTAATGGATGATGTAACACTAGAAGAGATGCAGAGTATCATATTAGTGCAAAAGATAATGTCAGAAATGTCTGAATGGATCATTAGG
The DNA here is from genome assembly GCF_019279795.1 of Protopterus annectens. Taxonomy (NCBI): domain Eukaryota; kingdom Metazoa; phylum Chordata; order Ceratodontiformes; family Protopteridae; genus Protopterus; species Protopterus annectens. The sequence continues at coordinate 609,394,135 of NC_056751.1, read as the reverse complement.
GACAGTGTGGGAGGGAATGAACACATATAGCAGATTGTAAGGACTTACCACTCCTTAGATCTCTAAAAGTACTTTGTTTCAGCAAAGGTTGTGGACCCATGGAAAAGATTACCAGAACAGGTGGTGGAAAAGAATCCACAGAAGTATTCAAGAGGGCATTGAACAAATAGGAAAAGGGTAAGGATGCAGGTGCAGTAGAATGTTAAGATACTTAAATGGCCTTACTAAATAGGCTTAGTGTCTCTTTCTGCCATCAAGGAAATGAAGTTTAAAACAGTATATACAAAAAATATCAGCAATGTATAAATGTAAATGCATATATTCAAGCCTGCTTTTAAAGGCACATGCACAAAATCCATATATTTCATAGTTTACTCAGTAAAGTTTTAATTGGCAGTGAGTATATATGCATAGTGAACATCAGTCACAGTTACCTTCAAAAACATAAAAACAACAGAACTGAGTAACTCTCAGCAACATGAAATGTCTGCCACTGTAGGAGAGAGCGAAAAAGGAACATAGAGGGAATCTTCAAGCTATCAGTAAACACTGCAGTCTATCAACATGGTTAAGGAATCCTGACAAGAGCCAGTAACAAATCTGGAATTAAGTTATGCACAAATATAAAAGAGGGTTGGTTGACATATAGCATTGTCTGGACCTCCAGGTATGTATTACTTAAGTAAATAGATTGGTGCAGATATGTATGCATGTAAGTATGTATTACAATGGAGTAAAGGCTTGGTTAGTTTGTCTGGGTGTAGCCTTTTACAGCAAAGGCCTCTGAATTAAAGCTCTGTCAATAAAAAATGCATCAGAGAACAGTGATAATAAAAATGTAATCTACAGATGAGTCATACATGGGATTTATATAACATTCATTTAACCTTGATAAGCAGGTAAACAACACTTTTTGACGTAGATTCCTGTTAAGATCTTACGCATTTTTTGAGACTTCCAAGATGGCTGCATATTGAATAATAGCTTATTTCTAGCTCTCCCAGTGTGAAAAAAGAAACTCAGCAGAGAAGGCCATTATAGGTAAATTTCAGTAACTGGCCAGCAAGTACACTACCTGGATTCCAGGAATAAATAAATACAGAAGACCTGGAAAAAATCAGCTACAAAAAGTAAGGAAGAAACACTGATGAGAAAGTTCTGCAGCTGTTCAGCAAAAAACAATGCAACCTTCAGACATGACTTCCAGTAAAAGACAACTGCATACAGACCAGGTTAAAATAAACAAAACACTGATGGAGTATATCAACATAAACAACAAAAGGCTAGAAAAAACGGAAGAAGCTTTAAACAGATATTCAGATGAGATGATAAAGCTGCAAAAATCAGAGGTTAAAATGAAGAAAAGGCTGGCAGAATATGAGACTACTCAGGAAGAGATGTTTCAAAAAATAATAGACAGAGCACATAGGGAAAACCTGAGATTTTCAGCTATACCAGAGAAGCTGGAAGGAACAGACTGCATTAATTTTGTGAAAGCACAAATAAGCAACTGGACTGGTATTCCATGGCAGGAGTTGTTAGTTGAATGGGCACATCATGAGTGTGCTCTAAACTTAGCTATAAGAAAGCAACCTAGACCTTAAATAGTAAAGATGCAATCCTACCATCAGGAGTTGATTCTGACAACACTGTGGCAGAAGGACAAAGTACTAAAAGTAGGAGACAGCAGAGTGTTTGTGGAAAATGATTACTCATTGTACATGAGACAGAAGAGCAAATTTATTACACTTTTCAAGGATTGTTGAGATTCAGGTGTGAGATTCAAACTGCTGGACCGAGCTGTCTTCGAGGTATTCTTCCCTGGAGGGACAAAATTATTTTGATAAAATACACGCTAAGGTGGAAATACAAAACTTTGTCCAACAAAAAGTAAGCTGTGAAACAGGAGGAAATTCTGTTTCTTGTTCTTCTAGTAATAAAGACCACAGAGGAAATGTAAATGTGAAAACTTCAAAATTTTCAACGGAAAATGGAGAGAAAGAAAAGAGCATGAGTTGACTGTTAGAATCGAGATTATGTTGGAAGTGAAGCAGAGACAGGATTTCAGAGATGAACAGTAATAAAACCTGTAATATAATAAGGGATTACAATGCAATAAGTATATTTGTGAAATGTGACAGAACAAGAAAATCTGGAAATATTGTACTTTTTCAAAATTTGTTGGACTTGTGGGGGAATCTAAAGCATGTGCCATACTTTGTATCATTAATGTTCAGAAAAGTGCTTTGGGGAGGGGAAGAGGAGGGAGAAAGTTAACTGTAAGTAATGTTTTTACTTAAATAGTACCAATTTTGTGGCATGTAGTTTTCTTTACATGCTATAAACTATTTTTTTTTCAGTTATTTGTAAGTGTAAGGGGGGCTGTAAACAGTTGAGGGTGTTCTTTTTTGCTGTTCTTTCTCCCTTCTACTCTGTTTCTTCTTGTTCAGTTTTAAGAAATGTAGATACTGCAATATAAAAAGCCAGGTTAAAAAGCATGATAAAAGAAACATTAATGTGCTTTTTCTCATTCTTGCATGGGGGGAATAACTGGATTAAGGAACTTAGATTGATTTAATAACAAGTTTTAAGAGAGAACAAGTAAATGAAAAAGAACATTGAATATTATGAGTCTTTTTTCCAACAAATACATGTATTCTCATTATCAATTCTGCAGCTGGTCTTCATGTTTCCATGGAAACAATCTGACAAAGAGAAACTGGCTGCCTGGTTCTCCTGTTTCCATGGAGACAATTAATAAAGAGAAACTGGCTACATTTTGGTGGAAAGTGATTGGCTAGGGGGAAAAAAAGAAGAGAGAAACTGGCTAGGAGATAATCTTCTCTGAAAACATTCAGGGGGTTTCCCAAGGTAGATAATGTTCTTTGAAAACATTCAGGGGTTTTCCCAGCTGGGAGAGCTGTAAAGATACGACAAAACCAATCAGCACTTAGTAGAAGCACAGGCTGCACCAAAAGTCTTAGCATGGATAACCTTTCTTTTAGGTTAACTCAAGATTGTGAATGTGGCTGTCAGTTTGAGACTTTTGTTCCTATTAGGAAGGTAAAACTTCAGTATTTGAAGGTGTATATAGTTTTGTGAGTTAGTATTAAGTTAATTGGTTTTAGGGGGTATTGGGGGTGTTTGTCTTTTTGTTTGAGGGCTTTCAATAAATCAAAAAGTTTTATAAGATATGGCATAGGCTCAAATGGATATCACAAAAAATAACCATATAAAGGTTCAACCTGCCAAACAGTGTGTGCATGTAACAGAAGAGCTGGAACTAGAAATTAACAAAAAGGTGTTATACATAAAAGGCAGGAATAATAACTTTTTAATATAATGATGCTTTCTTTAATGTCTTTAAATGTAAATGGCCTCACAGATAAATACAAACAAGATGGAGTAGTGAACTATATTAAAAAATGTAGAGTGCAAATAGCTATGTTACAGGAGACACACTTAGAAAGAAATGAACCTGTGGATTTGATAAAAGTTTTCAGGATGGTTATTCAGTGGAATATCTGGGACTAAGGAAAAGAGGAGTACTTATATTAATTACAAGAGGAGCTCCAACAGTGATAGAAGAAAATAAAAAAAAATAATAATGGCAGATTTGCAGTGCTTGGGGGCTACTGACAAGAGAGGAGGATTACACTGGCATGTATTTACATTCCACCTAAAACTGCTATAATGGAGCTTAAGAAATTTCTGGAAGTAATCAGTTTTCAGCAAGGAATATTACCTATAGGTAGGGACTGGAATTTGATTAGCAGCAAGGAACATGGATCTGGAGGGCCCAGAAGGGGAATTATGGACTAGTATTGTAGATACAAATGTGGAACTTTCTGATATTTTAGGAACGGTACCTAAAATTACATTTAGTAAAGGCAAAAATTTGAAAAACATTTTTGAGAACAATAACAACAGTGAACAACTGAGACATTCTAGGATGGGCAAATGTGGGTCATGTCATGTATGTAGATTTATTCATGATGGTCCATACATTTCTATATACAACTACGGGAAAACCTTGAAATGCCCTGGTCACTGTAATTGCAATACAAGTATGGTTGTTTATACCGCAACATGCACTGCATGTGAAGCATTTTATATAGGGAAAACTATTAGAAAACGTAAAACACGTGTTACAGAGCATCTAAGTGATATTAAAAGACACATATCTACCAACACGTTATTCAACCATACTACAACTTGTAATAATTTTAAAAGATTTTTGTTTTTTGTTATTGATAAGGTACCATTTAACAAACACAAAGGTGGAGATGATAAAACATTGTTAGAAGCAAAAGAATGTTTATGGCAACTCAGGCTCAATGCCTGTAAATGGCCAGGTCTTAATGAACAAATAGCTATCTCTAGCATACTAAAATTAAGATCACAGTTTATATGAATTTAGTTTTATAATCAAACCTTCTTGCTTTTTGAGTCAATGTTTTGTCTATGTTGGAATTGATTAATGCCAGTATTCAAATATTTAGATTTAAACTTTTAAAAAAAAATTTTACATTTATTTAATTCTTGTATATTAACTTATGGTCATATTTAACATCACTATTTGTATTCATTATTCATATGTATATGTATCAATACTTAAATTACAAATTGTCATTTCTATTTTTTAACATATAATTATGTATACATTTATACATTAAATTATTTGTATTTAATTATATTTATTTATTTATTTATCTTATGATATTGAATTAATATAACTATTACATATATTTTAACTAATTGTATTCTATTTTATCTACACACTACCTTTTAGAGTTTTATTGAGAACATTTAATATTTTACATTTTACATTTCATAACATTTTTATATTTATATTTACATCACTGAGAGCCTTTTTAAATATTATATTTACATTTATAGCTGGTTTTTACATCTATTATTGGTTACAATAATTGTTGTCTACACAAGTCTTGTTCAAACAATGCTGAATTGTTCATTTTACCTTTAAGATTATGATTATTGACCTTTTAATTATGGCTAATTGACTGATTGATTGTTAATTGAATTTTGAATGCAGTACATAAGGGATGACAAAGCAATGTATTTTGTACTCTGATGATGCCCCATTTGAGCGGGTGAAAGCACTTAGTATTCTGGATTGTGGAGTATATTGTCCTTTTTCCATTTGTGGTCTGGTTTACGTTTATTAAAGTTTTTGTGAAGAATTCCAGGACTCAAGGTTTGCTGATTTTTTAGCTTACTGGTCTGTTTTGCTCTGATTTGAATTCGTTCTTCTCTTTACAGCAGCCTGTTTGAGCCCTGGATTGTTAAGTTATCAACAGATCTACAGGAAAAGGATTTTTACATACTACGGGTTATATTAAGCCCCAAGTTTCAAGTTCTCAGTCTTATTTTTTACACTGAGACTGACTCTTACTAGGAGTATTTTATTGTGATATTCAAAGACTTTTGTCATCCCGTGTTTTTTTACACTGACTGCCACAGACTGCTACGTATTTTTTCGGACAGTGAACTGTTGGATTAGCTTGCTGTGGAATTCTTCCATTCTGTTATTCACGGCAATCAGCTTTTATCCCCTGGCTGTTTTTTCATTGATAGACTTTAAGGAAGAGAGTGTTTGTACCATTTACGGGTTTCCAACAAGTCGCTGCTTTAACGTTTGTATTGAGAACAATTTTCATTAGAAACCTGACATTTGCTCTATCTATTCTCGTATTATCTTGTGTATTTAAGCCTTTGTAACACATTGTTACGTAGCGACTGCAACAGACTGCTACACAATTTTTGAACAGTGAATTGTTGGTTCAGCCTGCCTTGGATTGTTACCGTTTTGCTATTCACGACTTTCTGTTCTCAGCCTTTGATTGCTGTTTCACTGTCGGACTAAAAGGAAGAGAATGTCCTTATTGTTTAAAGGGTCCTACTAAGTTGCTGTTTTAATTCATGTGGTGTGAACAAACGCTACTTGGAATCTGATACTTGACCTACCGAGAGTAGTATCATTATTCGTTTTTGTAAAGTAATTTCAAAAATTGTCACGTAGTGAACTGCTGCTTTATAATTACTTTTTACGTGACAGCCTTATTGACCTGTTGGTTGGTAGTGGGTTCACATTGACCAGTTTTCTAACTGATTTAGTGCATTCTGTAGTTTGAAAATGCAGCGTTTACTTCAGGAACATTTAGAAATTACCAATAAACTCATTCAGGCGTTGCACAAGCAACGCAATAATCAGGGCAATGATGAAGAAATCCTGATTACTGACACGCAGGAGCAGTTATTAACATTACATTCTACTCCTAATACAAGTATTCATAGGCAAAGAACTGTTGTTAGACAACGATCTACAATGCCCATCAGAAACTTGACGACTTCTGGGAATGGTGGTGCCATGGTTCCAAATACAAATCCCACAAGTAACCACAGAGAAGAACGTAATGGTGCTACCAACAATGGGCATTTTTTGTCCGACATTCCTTCGGCTTGTTGTGTGGATTTGAAACAATTTTGTTACCTCCCTTATTGAAAACAATGTGGTAGCTTCTAGGGACATGGGGTCCCTCAACTCACAGTTGGCTGAGTTTGAAAAAGACACTAAAAGCCTTCAAATCCCTTCAAATGGACAACGCGTTTTTAGAACGCTCCCTTGAATTAAAACAAGTACCTAAGGGTTTGCAGATTTTTAAATTACCTCATGGTTTTGAGGAAGGTACTGCTATATTTAATGACCTTTTATCTCTTTTTGACAGAACTGGCCTTGACTTGTTGAAATTAATCATACGTAATAACTGTGAGAAATTGAATATTTTAAATGACAAGTTATGTCAGCTTGACAAAAACATTAAAGCAGACCTTCTATTTGAGCACAATAAATTTAGATTAGACAACATATTCAAAGACATGGACAGGTATGTGAATAAGGGACTTGACATAAAAAAACACAAAATAGAAAGGGACACACATGATTATAGGAACAACAAAGTTTACACACATTTTAAAGAATATAAGAATATGAAATATTACAAAGAATTTTAAAGGCATTATAGTCAAGATAAGCACTATCCAACATCAGCTTTTGAACAAACCCACAGAAACAACACCAACAACAACAATAACGATGAATTACAATCAGATTTTTTAGATCAGCCGGTGTTAAAGAGGTCAGAAAGAATAAGGGAAAGACAGGGCAGTCACAAATATCCCCCACACAATCATTACAACAAAGGGGAACAGAGAATGACCTCCTGGCACAGATAGTAGATTCTCATTCAGTATTGGTTAACCAAGGGTTGACAAATGACCTGATCAACAATCAAGATTTGGGTACTTGTTTAGTTTCAACTTATTCAGGTTTTAGTTTGTACAACTATACTAAAAATAATTTTGGCAAGACTTATTTAGAATTGTTTAGCAAAGGTTTTAATTTTGTACTGTCGTTTCAATTGGACATTGGTAGTGTGTTAATTAATTTTAAATTATACACTAGAATGTTAAATTTAAAAATATTTTTTCATCAGACAAACACTATTAACATTGACAATACATTTTTACCCCAAACGTCACAGTACCTTCATCCCCACAACATTTTCTAATTCAGATTTTTGAAAAACTGTGTGAAAATAGCTTTAGAAGAATTCTAAGTAAGAAAACAGTTAGTAAATACAATTTGACTTCAGCAGAACAATTTTGTTTAAAAGAACTTACTAGTTCAGATCAATACAGGATCATTAAGCCAGACAAAGGGGGTGGCGTAGTCATTATGTTGAATACTGATTATTATGAAAGAATGACTTATTTACTTGATGACAGTGATACATATGAAAAAGTTACTAGGTATGAAGTCAACAAAGCATACACCACAATTGACTGGTTGATTTATGATTATTTGATAGATGCTAGTATTGATCAGAACATTTTCAAATATTTATCAGTGGAATTCCCTATTACACCCTCAATTTTTGGGATTCCAAAAATTCATAAAGATATACACCATCCCCCATTCAGACCCATAGTGTCAGCCAAAGGTTCAAAAACTGAGGCACTAGCAGCCTACATAGATTTTAAATGCAAAGAAATTTTGAAAAGTATAACACACATTCTTAGGGACTCTTGGCACTGTTTAGAATTGGTCAGAGAATTTTCTAAAAATTTTGATTTTAAATCTAATTTTTTTATGGCTACAATTGATGTTGTCAATCTTTTTTCCATTATTCCCCATGACAAGGGGATGGAAATGTTTGAAGATTGTCTTAACAAATACAATAGATCCAATTTCTCTGACAACCGTTTACTTACTAGTATGCTCGAACTAGTCTTAGAAAATAATTTTGTATATTTTAATAACAACTACTATATACAGAAGAAAGGTGTTGCTATGGGGGCAAGATGTGCCCCCATTTATGCTAATTTAGTTTTGGCACAATGGGAATCTGAGTGTATTTTACTAGTACTTTTGGAAGAAGATTTTATTGTATTTGCATTATTTGGACGACATTTTAATTTTTTGGGGGGGATCTAAGGAGGAGTTCAATGATTTTATCATTTTTTTTAGGAAAATCCACCAATTTTTTAAAATTTACTAGCCACATTTTTGACAATCATGTGGAATTCTTGGATGTTAAACTCACTGTTATTAACAACAAAATTGAATCAACCCTATTTAGGAAGAAAACATACTCCAATTCGTTTTTACACTTTGACAGCTGTCATCCATTTCATCAAAAGAAGAATTTGGTCAAGGGCCAGATGGTCAGACTGTCTAGACTTGTTAGTGACAACCAAGTGTTTAAACACGAGCTGGGTTTACTTATGAATATGTTTTTTGACAGAGTATATCCTCATGATTTAGTATTAAATATTAATAAGGAGATGACATCTATGAGGTTGACTAAATACAAACCTATTATCAATTATGAAACATTTGAACGAACTACCTCACAGGTTTCCACTTCTAGGAATGATACATTTATAATTCCTTTCAACAACAGAACAGAAGAGATTGTTAACTGTGTCCAAGAATTATGGATTAGTATTGTAGATACAAATGTGGAACTTTCTGATATTTTAGGAACGGTACCTAAAATTACATTTAGTAAAGGCAAAAATTTGAAAAACATTTTTGAGAACAATAACAACAGTGAACAACTGAGACATTCTAGGATGAGCAAATGTGGGTCATGTCATGTATGTAGATTTATTCTTGATGGTCCATACATTTCTATATACAACTATGGGAAAACCTTGAAATGCCCTGGTCACTGTAATTGCAATACAAGTATGGTTGTTTATGCCGCAACATGCACTGCATGTGAAGCATTTTATATAGGGAAAACTATTAGAAAACTTAAAACACGTGTTACAGAGCATCTAAGTGATATTAAAAGACACATATCTACCAACACGTTATTCAACCATACTACAACTTGTAATAATTTTAAAAGATTTTTGTTTTTTGTTACTGATAAGGTACTATTTAACAAACACAAAGGTGGAGATGATAAAACATTGTTAGAAGCAAAAGAATGTTTATGGCAACTCAGGCTCAATGCCTGTAAATGGCCAGGTCTTAATGAACAAATAGCTATCTCTAGCATACTAAAATTAAGATCACAGTGTATATGAATTTAGTTTTATAATCAAACCTTCTTGCTTTTTGAGTCAATGTTTTGTCTATGTTGGAATTGATTAATGCCAGTATTCAAATATTTAGATTTAAACTTTTAAAAAAATGTTTTACATTTATTTAATTCTTGTATATTAACTTATGGTCATATTTAACATCACTATTTGTATTCATTATTCATATGTATATGTATCAATACTTACATTTCTATTTTTAACATATAATTATATATACATTTATACATTAAATTATTTGTATTTAATTATATTTATTTATTTATTTATCTTATGATATTGAATTAATATAACTATTACATATATTTTAACTAATTGTATTCTATTTTATCTACACACTACCTTTCAGAGTTTAATTGAGAACATTTAATATTTTACATTTTACATTTCATAACATTTTTATATTTATATTTACATCACTGAGAGCCTTTTTAAATATTATATTTACATTTATAGCTGGTTTTTACATCTATTATTGGTTACAATAATTGTTGTCTACACAAGTCTTGTTCAAACAATGCTGAATTGTTCATTTTACCTTTAAGATTATGATTATTGACCTTTTAATTATGGCTAATTGACTGATTGATTGTTAATTGAATTTTGAATGCAGTACATAAGGGATGACAAAGCAATGTATTTTGTACTCTGATGATGCCCCATTTGAGCGGGTGAAAGCACTTAGTATTCTGGATTGTGGAGCATATTGTCCTTTTTCCGTTTGTGGTCTGGTTTACGTTTATTAAAGTTTTTGTGAAGAATTCCAGGACTCAAGGTTTGCTGATTTTTAGCTTACTGAAATGTGACAGAACAAGAAAATCTGGAAATATTGTACTTTTTCAAAATTTGTTGGACTTGTGGGGGAATCTAAAGCATGTGCCATACTTTGTATCATTAATGTTCAGAAAAGTGCTTTGGGGAGGGGAAGAGGAGGGAGAAAGTTAACTGTAAGTAATGTTTTTACTTAAATAGTACCAATTTTGTGGCATGTGGTTTTCTTTACATGCTATAAACTATTTTTTTTCAGTTATTTGTAGGTGTAAGGGGGGCTGTAAACAGATGAGGGTGTTCTTTTTTACTGTTCTTTCTCCCTTCTACTCTGTTTCTTCTTGTTCAGTTTTAAGAAATGTAGATACTGCAATATAAAAAGCCAGGTTAAAAAGCATGATAAAAGAAACATTAATGTGCTTTTTCTCATTCTTGCATGGGGGGAATAACTGGATTAAGGAACTTAGATTGATTTAATAACAAGTTTTAAGAGAGAACAAGTAAATGAAAAAAAACATTGAATATTATGAGTCTTTTTTCCAACAAATACATGTATTCTCATTATCAATTCTGCAGCTGGTCTTCATGTTTCCATGGAAACAATCTGACAAAGAGAAACTGGCTGCCTGGTTCTCCTGTTTCCATGGAGACAATTAATAAAGAGAAACTGGCTACATTTTGGTGGAAAGTGATTGGCTAGGGGAAAAAGAAGAGAGAAACTGGCTAGGAGATAATCTTCTCTGAAAACATTCAGGGGGTTTCCCAAGGTAGATAATGTTCTTTGAAAACATTCAGGGGTTTTCCCAGCTGGGAGAGCTGTAAAGATACGACAAAACCAATCAGCACTTAGTAGAAGCACAGGCTGCACCAAAAGTCTTAGCATGGATAACCTTTCTTTTAGGTTAACTCAAGATTGTGAATGTGGCTGTCAGTTTGAGACTTTTGTTCCTATTAGGAAGGTAAAACTTCAGTATTTGAAGGTGTATATAGTTTTGTGTGTTAGTATTAAGTTAATAGGTTTTATGGGGTAGTGGGGTGTTTGTCTTTTTGTTTGAAGGCTTTCAATAAAACAAAAAGTTTTGTAAGATATGGCATAGGCTCAAATGGATATCACAAAAAATAACCATATAAAGGTTCAACCTGCCAAACAGTGTGTGCATGTAACAGAAGAGCTGGAACTAGAAATTAACAAAAAGGTGTTATACATAAAAGGCAGGAATAATAACTTTTTAATATAATGATGCTTTCTTTAATGTCTTTAAATGTAAATGGCCTCACAGATAAATACAAACAAGATGGAGTAGTGAACTATATTAAAAAATGTAGAGTGCAAATAGCTATGTTACAGGAGACACACTTAGAAAGAAATGAACCTGTGGATTTGATAAAAGTTTTCAGGATGGTTATTCAGTGGAATATCTGGGACTAAGGAAAAGAGGAGTACTTATATTAATTACAAGAGGAGCTCCAACAGTGATAGAAGAAAATAAAAAAAAATAATAATGGCAGATTTGCAGTGCTTGGGGGCTACTGACAAGAGAGGAGGATTACACTGGCATGTATTTACATTCCACCTAAAACTGCTATAATGGAGCTTAAGAAATTTCTGGAAGTAATCAGTTTTCAGCAAGGAATATTACCTATAGGTAGGGACTGGAATTTGATTAGCAGCAAGGAACATGGATCTGGAGGGCCCAGAAGGGGAATTATGGACTAGTATTGTAGATACAAATGTGGAACTTTCTGATATTTTAGGAACGGTACCTAAAATTACATTTAGTAAAGGCAAAAATTTGAAAAACATTTTTGAGAACAATAACAACAGTGAACAACTGAGACATTCTAGGATGGGCAAATGTGGGTCATGTCATGTATGTAGATTTATTCATGATGGTCCATACATTTCTATATACAACTACGGAAAACCTTGAAATGCCCTGGTCACTGTAATTGCAATACAAGTATGGTTGTTTATACCGCAACATGCACTGCATGTGAAGCATTTTATATAGGAAAACTATTAGAAAACGTAAAACACGTGTTACAGAGCATCTAAGTGATATTAAAAGACACATATCTACCAACACGTTATTCAACCATACTACAACTTGTAATAATTTTAAAAGATTTTTGTTTTTTGTTATTGATAAGGTACCATTTAACAAACACAAAGGTGGAGATGATAAAACATTGTTAGAAGCAAAAGAATGTTTATGGCAACTCAGGCTCAATGCCTGTAAATGGCCAGGTCTTAATGAACAAATAGCTATCTCTAGCATACTAAAATTAAGATCACAGTTTATATGAATTTAGTTTTATAATCAAACCTTCTTGCTTTTTGAGTCAATGTTTTGTCTATGTTGGAATTGATTAATGCCAGTATTCAAATATTTAGATTTAAACTTTAAAAAAAATTTTACATTTATTTAATTCTTGTATATTAACTTATGGTCATATTTAACATCACTATTTGTATTCATTATTCATATGTATATGTATCAATACTTAAATTACAAATTGTCATTTCTATTTTTAACATATAATTATGTATACATTTATACATTAAATTATTTGTATTTAATTATATTTATTTATTTATTTATCTTATGATATTGAATTAATATAACTATTACATATATTTTAACTAATTGTATTCTATTTTATCTACACACTACCTTTTAGAGTTTTATTGAGAACATTTAATATTTTACATTTTACATTTCATAACATTTTTATATTTATATTTACATCACTGAGAGCCTTTTAAATATTATATTTACATTTATAGCTGGTTTTTACATCTATTATTGGTTACAATAATTGTTGTCTACACAAGTCTTGTTCAAACAATGCTGAATTGTTCATTTTACCTTTAAGATTATGATTATTGACCTTTTAATTATGGCTAATTGACTGATTGATTGTTAATTGAATTTTGAATGCAGTACATAAGGGATGACAAAGCAATGTATTTTGTACTCTGATGATGCCCCATTTGAGCGGGTGAAAGCACTTAGTATTCTGGATTGTGGAGTATATTGTCCTTTTTCCATTTGTGGTCTGGTTTACGTTTATTAAAGTTTTTGTGAAGAATTCCAGGACTCAAGGTTTGCTGATTTTTTAGCTTACTGGTCTGTTTTGCTCTGATTTGAATTCGTTCTTCTCTTTACAGCAGCCTGTTTGAGCCCTGGATTGTTAAGTTATCAACAGATCTACAGGAAAAGGATTTTTTACATACTACGGGTTATATTAAGCCCCAAGTTTCAAGTTCTCAGTCTTATTTTTTACACTGAGACTGACTCTTACTAGGAGTATTTTATTGTGATATTCAAAGACTTTTGTCATCCCGTGTTTTTTTACACTGACTGCCACAGACTGCTACGTATTTTTTCGGACAGTGAACTGTTGGATTAGCTTGCTGTGGAATTCTTCCATTCTGTTATTCACGGCAATCAGCTTTTATCCCCTGGCTGTTTTTTCATTGATAGACTTTAAGGAAGAGAGTGTTTGTACCATTTACGGGTTTCCAACAAGTCGCTGCTTTAACGTTTGTATTGAGAACAATTTTCATTAGAAACCTGACATTTGCTCTATCTATTCTCGTATTATCTTGTGTATTTAAGCCTTTGTAACACATTGTTACGTAGCGACTGCAACAGACTGCTACACAATTTTTGAACAGTGAATTGTTGGTTCAGCCCGCCTTGGATTGTTACCGTTTTGCTATTCACGACTTTCTGTTCTCAGCCTTTGATTGCTGTTTCACTGTCGGACTAAAAGGAAGAGAATGTCCTTATTGTTTAAAGGGTCCTACTAAGTTGCTGTTTTAATTCATGTGGTGTGAACAAACGCTACTTGGAATCTGATACTTGACCTACCGAGAGTAGTATCATTATTCGTTTTTGTAAAGTAATTTCAAAAATTGTCACGTAGTGAACTGCTGCTTTATAATTACTTTTTACGTGACAGCCTTATTGACCTGTTGGTTGGTAGTGGGTTCACATTGACCAGTTTTCTAACTGATTTAGTGCATTCTGTAGTTTGAAAATGCAGCGTTTACTTCAGGAACATTTAGAAATTACCAATAAACTCATTCAGGCGTTGCACAAACAACGCAATAATCAGGGCAATGATGAAGAAATCCTGATTACTGACACGCAGGAGCAGTTATTAACATTACATTCTACTCCTAATACAAGTATTCATAGGCAAAGAACTGTTGTTAGACAACGATCTACAATGCCCATCAGAAACTTGACGACTTCTGGGAATGGTGGTGCCATGGTTCCAAATACAAATCCCACAAGTAACCACAGAGAAGAACGTAATGGTGCTACCAACAATGGGCATTTTTTGTCCGACATTCCTTCGGCTTGTTGTGTGGATTTGAAACAATTTTTGTTACCTCCCTTATTGAAAAACAATGTGGTAGCTTCTAGGGACATGGGGTCCCTCAACTCACAGTTGGCTGAGTTTGAAAAGACACTAAAAGCCTTCAAATCCCTTCAAATGGACAACGCGTTTTTAGAACGCTCCCTTGAATTAAAACAAGTACCTAAGGGTTTGCAGATTTTTAAATTACCTCATGGTTTTGAGGAAGGTACTGCTATATTTAATGACCTTTTATCTCTTTTTGACAGAACTGGCCTTGACTTGTTGAAATTAATCATACGTAATAACTGTGAGAAATTGAATATTTTAAATGACAAGTTATGTCAGCTTGACAAAAACATTAAAGCAGACCTTCTATTTGAGCACAATAAATTTAGATTAGACAACATATTCAAAGACATGGACAGGTATGTGAATAAGGGACTTGACATAAAAAAACACAAAATAGAAAGGGACACACATGATTATAGGAACAACAAAGTTTACACACATTTTAAAGAATATAAGAATATGAAATATTACAAAGAATTTTAAAGGCATTATAGTCAAGATAAGCACTATCCAACATCAGCTTTTGAACAAACCCACAGAAACAACACCAACAACAACAATAACGATGAATTACAATCAGATTTTTTAGATCAGCCGGTGTTAAAGAGGTCAGAAAGAATAAGGGAAAGACAGGGCAGTCACAAATATCCCCCACACAATCATTACAACAAAGGGGAACAGAGAATGACCTCCTGGCACAGATAGTAGATTCTCATTCAGTATTGGTTAACCAAGGGTTGACAAATGACCTGATCAACAATCAAGATTTGGGTACTTGTTTAGTTTCAACTTATTCAGGTTTTAGTTTGTACAACTATACTAAAAATAATTTTGGCAAGACTTATTTAGAATTGTTTAGCAAAGGTTTTAATTTTGTACTGTCGTTTCAATTGGACATTGGTAGTGTGTTAATTAATTTTAAATTATACACTAGAATGTTAAATTTAAAAATATTTTTTCATCAGACAAACACTATTAACATTGACAATACATTTTTTACCCCCAAACGTCACAGTACCTTCATCCCCCCACAACATTTTCTAATTCAGATTTTTGAAAAACTGTGTGAAAATAGCTTTAGAAGAATTCTAAGTAAGAAAACAGTTAGTAAATACAATTTGACTTCAGCAGAACAATTTTGTTTAAAAGAACTTACTAGTTCAGATCAATACAGGATCATTAAGCCAGACAAAGGGGGTGGCGTAGTCATTATGTTGAATACTGATTATTATGAAAGAATGACTTATTTACTTGATGACAGTGATACATATGAAAAAGTTACTAGGTATGAAGTCAACAAAGCATACACCACAATTGACTGGTTGATTTATGATTATTTGATAGATGCTAGTATTGATCAGAACATTTTCAAATATTTATCAGTGGAATTCCCTATTACACCCTCAATTTTTGGGATTCCAAAATTCACAAAGATATACACCATCCCCCATTCAGACCCATAGTGTCAGCCAAAGGTTCAAAAACTGAGGCACTAGCAGCCTACATAGATTTTAAATGCAAAGAAATTTTGAAAAGTATAACACACATTCTTAGGGACTCTTGGCACTGTTTAGAATTGGTCAGAGAATTTTCTAAAAATTTTGATTTTAAATCTAATTTTTTTATGGCTACAATTGATGTTGTCAATCTTTTTTCCATTATTCCCCATGACAAGGGGATGGAAATGTTTGAAGATTGTCTTAACAAATACAATAGATCCAATTTCTCTGACAACCGTTTACTTACTAGTATGCTCGAACTAGTCTTAGAAAATAATTTTGTATATTTTAATAACAACTACTATATACAGAAGAAAGGTGTTGCTATGGGGGCAAGATGTGCCCCCATTTATGCTAATTTAGTTTTGGCACAATGGGAATCTGAGTGTATTTTTACTAGTACTTTTTGGAAGAAGATTTTATTGTATTTGCATTATTTGGACGACATTTTAATTTTTTGGGGGGGATCTAAGGAGGAGTTCAATGATTTTATCATTTTTTTTAGGAAAATCCACCAATTTTTTAAAATTTACTAGCCACATTTTTGACAATCATGTGGAATTCTTGGATGTTAAACTCACTGTTATTAACAACAAAATTGAATCAACCCTATTTAGGAAGAAAACATACTCCAATTCGTTTTTACACTTTGACAGCTGTCATCCATTTCATCAAAAGAAGAATTTGGTCAAGGGCCAGATGGTCAGACTGTCTAGACTTGTTAGTGACAACCAAGTGTTTAAACACGAGCTGGATTTACTTATGAATATGTTTTTTGACAGAGTATATCCTCATGATTTAGTATTAAATATTAATAAGGAGATGACATCTATGAGGTTGACTAAATACAAACCTATTATCAATTATGAAACATTTGAACGAACTACCTCACAGGTTTCCACTTCTAGGAATGATACATTTATAATTCCTTTCAACAACAGAACAGAAGAGATTGTTAACTGTGTCCAAGAATTATGGACTAGTATTGTAGATACAAATGTGGAACTTTCTGATATTTTAGGAACGGTACCTAAAATTACATTTAGTAAAGGCAAAAATTTGAAAAACAGTGAACAACTGAGACATTCTAGGATGAGCAAATGTGGGTCATGTCATGTATGTAGATTTATTCTTGATGGTCCATACATTTCTATATACAACTATGGGAAAACCTTGAAATGCCCTGGTCACTGTAATTGCAATACAAGTATGGTTGTTTATGCCGCAACATGCACTGCATGTGAAGCATTTTATATAGGGAAAACTATTAGAAAACTTAAAACACGTGTTACAGAGCATCTAAGTGATATTAAAAGACACATATCTACCAACACGTTATTCAACCATACTACAACTTGTAATAATTTTAAAAGATTTTTGTTTTTTGTTACTGATAAGGTACTATTTAACAAACACAAAGGTGGAGATGATAAAACATTGTTAGAAGCAAAAGAATGTTTATGGCAACTCAGGCTCAATGCCTGTAAATGGCCAGGTCTTAATGAACAAATAGCTATCTCTAGCATACTAAAATTAAGATCACAGTGTATATGAATTTAGTTTTATAATCAAACCTTCTTGCTTTTTGAGTCAATGTTTTGTCTATGTTGGAATTGATTAATGCCAGTATTCAAATATTTAGATTTAAACTTTTAAAAAAATGTTTTACATTTATTTAATTCTTGTATATTAACTTATGGTCATATTTAACATCACTATTTGTATTCATTATTCATATGTATATGTATCAATACTTACATTTCTATTTTTTAACATATAATTATATATACATTTATACATTAAATTATTTGTATTTAATTATATTTATTTATTTATTTATCTTATGATATTGAATTAATATAACTATTACATATATTTTAACTAATTGTATTCTATTTTATCTACACACTACCTTTCAGAGTTTAATTGAGAACATTTAATATTTTACATTTTACATTTCATAACATTTTTATATTTATATTTACATCACTGAGAGCCTTTTTAAATATTATATTTACATTTATAGCTGGTTTTTACATCTATTATTGGTTACAATAATTGTTGTCTACACAAGTCTTGTTCAAACAATGCTGAATTGTTCATTTTACCTTTAAGATTATGATTATTGACCTTTTAATTATGGCTAATTGACTGATTGATTGTTAATTGAATTTTGAATGCAGTACATAAGGGATGACAAAGCAATGTATTTTGTACTCTGATGATGCCCCATTTGAGCGGGTGAAAGCACTTAGTATTCTGGATTGTGGAGCATATTGTCCTTTTTCCGTTTGTGGTCTGGTTTACGTTTATTAAAGTTTTTGTGAAGAATTCCAGGACTCAAGGTTTGCTGATTTTAGCTTACTGAAATGTGACAGAACAAGAAAATCTGGAAATATTGTACTTTTTCAAAATTTGTTGGACTTGTGGGGGAATCTAAAGCATGTGCCATACTTTGTATCATTAATGTTCAGAAAAGTGCTTTGGGGAGGGGAAGAGGAGGGAGAAAGTTAACTGTAAGTAATGTTTTTACTTAAATAGTACCAATTTTGTGGCATGTGGTTTTCTTTACATGCTATAAACTATTTTTTTTCAGTTATTTGTAGGTGTAAGGGGGGCTGTAAACAGATGAGGGTGTTCTTTTTTACTGTTCTTTCTCCCTTCTACTCTCTTTCTTCTTGTTCAGTTTTAAGAAATGTAGATACTGCAATATAAAAAAGCCAGGTTAAAAAGCATGATAAAAGAAACATTAATGTGCTTTTTCTCATTCTTGCATGGGGGGAATAACTGGATTAAGGAACTTAGATTGATTTAATAACAAGTTTTAAGAGAGAGCAAGTAAATGAAAAAGAACTTTGAATATTATGAGCCTTTTTTCCAACAAATACAGTTATTCTCATTATCAATTCTGCAGCTGGTCTTCATGTTTCCATGGAAACAATCTGACAAAGAGAAACTGGCTGCCTGGTTCTCCTGTTTCCATGGAGACAATCGATAAAGAGAAACTGGCTACATTTTGGTGGAAAGTGATTGGCTGGGGGAAAAAAAGAAGAGAGAAATTGGCTAGGAGATAATCTTCTCTGAAAACATTCAGGGGGTTTCCCAAGGTAGATAATGTTCTTTGAAAACATCCAGGGGTTTTCCCAGCTGGGAGAGCTGTAAAGATACGACAAAACCAATCAGCACTTAGTAGAAGCACAGGCTGCACCAAAAGTCTTAGCGTGGATAACCTTTCTTTTAGGTTAACTCAAGACTGTGAATGTGGCTGTCAGTTTGGGAATTTTGTTCCTATTAGGAAGGTAAAACTTCAGTATTTGAAGGTGTATATAGTTTTGTGAGTTAGTATTAAGTTAATTGGTTATAGGGGGTATTGGGAGTGTTTGTCTTTTTGTTTGAGGGCTTTCAATAAATCAAAAAGTTTTATAAGATATGGCATAGGCTCAAATGGATATCACAAAAAATAACCATATAAAGGCTCAACCTGCCAAACAGTGTGTGCATGTAACAGAAAAGCTGGAACTAGAAATTAACAAAAAGGTGTTATACATAAAAGGCAGGAATAATAACTTTTTTAATATAATGATGCTTTCTTTAATGCCTTTAAATGTAAATGGCCTCACAGATAAATACAAACAAGATGGAGTAGTGAACTATATTAAAAAATGTAGAGTGCAAATAGCTATGTTACAGGAGACACACTTAGAAAGAAATGAACCTGTGGATTTGATAAAGGTTTTCAGGATGGTTATTCAGTGGAATATCTGGGACTAAGGAAAAGAGGAGTACTTATATTAATTACAAGAGGAGCTCCAACAGTGATAGAAGAAAATAAAAAAAAAAATACTGGCAGATTTGCAGTGCTAGGGGGCTACTGACAAGAGAGGAGGATTACACTGGCATGTATTTACATTCCACCTAAAACTGCTATAATGGAGCTTAAGAAATTTCTGGAAGTAATCAGTTTTCAGCAAGGAATATTACCTATAGGTAGGGACTGGAATTTGATTAGCAGCAAGGAACATGGATCTGGAGGGCCCAGAAGGGAAATATAAGAAAAGGAGGGTAGATTTTTAAAGACATTTATGAAAATTTTGGCATGGAAGATGTGAATTCAGTAATAGAAGTTCAGAGTTAATTTACATATTATTCCCCAAGATATAAAAACTGGGCTAAGCTAGTCAGAATATACATTTCACAGGAACATGTATGTTTAATTGAAGGTCTTGATACAGACCCAATAACTATTTCAGATAATGCACCAATAACAGGTAAAATAAAAGCACAGGGTAATGAAATAAAAATGAGAGTCGCCAAATATAGATGGTATTCCTGTGAAAGTTTGCAAGTTAGGAGGAAAAAAACTGATAAAGAACTGGAAGGTTTTGTTTAACAGTATGTTAACAGAAGGAGAATTACCACCATCCTGGAAGAAAGCAGTGGTAGCTATAATACTTAAAGATAGTAAAGATCCATCAGATCCAGCCTCATACAGGCCCATTTCAATACTAAACTGTGATTATAAAGTGTTCATGTCTATAATGGCTAAAAGAATTCCAAAACTGACAGATAATGATCAGTGTGGTTTTGTGAAGGGGAGGCAAACTTTTGACAACATTAACAGAACACTGATGATCCAGAGGGAAGCAGACTGTAAGAAAATAGCATTGTCGTTGTTGGGTCTTGATGCAGAGAAATCATTTAACTGAGTAAGCTGGGACTTTATGAGCAGGGCAATGGAAGCATTTGTATTTCCTGAAAAAAATTATAAGGTTGATTAGGAGGATATATGAGGGTTCGGAGGTGAAAATTAGTGGGTGGGGTCCTCACTGATAATTTCTGCTTGAGGAGAGGAACTAGACAGGGGTGTCCACTTTCTCCTCTATTATTTGCATTATATTTAGAACTATTGGAAAAGAAAATAAGGGACTCAGAATTCAAGGATATAAGTGGCATGGTAGTTAAGAAAAGCTGGCTTTATTTGCAGATGATATTATTTTATAACTGGCAAAACCAGAAAGACATTACAGTGCTGTGGAACATTTTGAGACAGTTACAGATCTTTTCAGGATCAAAAATGAATGAAGCTAAAACAAAGACAATAGTGGTAAATTATGTATGGGAACATGATAAAATGAAGTATTTAGGAGTATGGATTAAAATGACTCTAGTGTGGTAGCTAAGGATATGTGGGAAGAGACTAAAGAAAAGAATACAAAAACTGAGAAAATGGAAGGTTTGTTATATGGATATGGATAATAAGATACAAGCAGTTAAAATGTTTTAGTCCCTTTAGTCTCATACACAGATCAGTTATATTTTTATCAGCCAGAGGAGAAGTTGTGGGCAGCAATTAGTATAGAGCTGAATGACTTTATCTGGGAGGGGAAGACGACAAGAGTCAAGTGGGATAAGCTGATTCTTCCAGTAGAACAGGGCAGATTAGGATTACCCCATTTGAAGGGGTATTTCAGAGCTACACAGTTAAGAACCCTATACATAACATGTTACTTGTCTTGTTTCCCATTAAAGACAAACAGGCAGGGTAGTTTGTATATATGCTTTATTACATAGAAACACATCAGGATGGACAGCACAGTACAAAATATAAACAAACTGATTTAACTGACAAGACTATATAGACATACATGCTTATATCTCAACAGCTAACTATAAAATGGCAGTCAGGCTCACATGTGCTCAGCATTTATACACTTGTACACTTGTGGAAACCACCTAGAAAGCTTCTTAAAGGTATACATAAATATTGATCTACATCCTCCTGCTTTAATGAATTGCCTACAATATAATGACATTTGAAAAGAAACATACAATTGTACAGACAATAAGAAATGAACACAACATTCATGTCCAAGTTGGCGTGTATCTGGAACATGTTCTAGATTGAAATGCAACGTTATCTAATATAGCAATCAGAACTGGGTTTAGCAACAGAGACAGTCATTGGTGAACAACTTGCTTCAGGAATTTCAGGATTCTTCTCAGAAACAGGGATATTTGCTAGAATGTCATCTGGAACTGGAACACTGGATAACTCACTCTGAGATGCATAGTCTTTCTGGAAGTTATGATACTGCAATACAGGCTCGGACACCGGGAACAAATGTTTCCGATTCTGCCTAAATTCTACTCCTTGCGATTCCACAATGTATGATCTCAGCTCTGGACAAACACTTTACACAACACCAATGCTAATCAAAACCTTTGGACGTCTGCATCCTCAATATCTCCCTTTCTCATAATGGATTGAGGGGTTTGTTGGTCTTATCATAATAGGACTTCTGGGAAAGTGCTTCTTCAACAGATTGGCTTTCACTGATCCGTTGTTCTTGACACATGGAACCAATAATGAACTACTAATTGGTAGTGTGATTCTGGTTTGTCTCGACAGAGGTCTCTGTGCAAGTGAACCAAGATGTTTATCACAAGGAACATTTCTGAGACTGCAGAGATTCAAGAAAACATCACTATTGTCTCATTTCAATTTCACTAGTAATTGTTTCACACTTTGAACTGCACGTTCTGCCAAACCATTTGGCTGCAGGTACTCAGGGCTACTGGTAATATGAGTAAAGTCCCACTCTTCAGCAAATCTTTTGAACTGCTGCCTTGTAAACTGTGTACCATTATCAGAAATAACTTTGTACAGACTCGACCATGGTAGTCCAGGACTCTAGTTTAACTGAAGTGGTTCTTTGTGTTGATGTGGATTAGTCCTGTTACATACAGAACAAGATGAAAGTACTCTCTCAATGTCTTGTGACATAGAAGGCCAAAATACTAGTCCTCTCACTCTTCTTTTGGTAGAATTATTTCCTGGGTGGTCACGATGCAAAATAGTAACATACTCTTGTTACAAGGACTTTGGAACAATCACTTTTGGACCTTTTTTAATGATGCTGTTGTCAAACAAAATCTCATCTCTGTAAGGAAACTAAGGTAGCAGGTCATGAGGTAAACAAGATTGCTTTGATGGTCATCTTCAACTGATAAAGTGATTGAGCTTCTGAAGAACTGGATCTGAGGCTGTATGACTTCTAAGCTCATCAAGACGTGGCAGAAAAATCTCTGACTTCCATGACTTCAAAACCAAGTGTCTCATTGTCACACTGTTCAGTGGTATTTCTGGGCGATCTGGATAATATATCAGCAAGATAAAGAAGTTTGCCTTTTGTGTAGACAAGATTAAAATTATACTTTTGCAACTTGAGCATCATGTGTTACAATGTGGCTGGAGCTGTATGCATAGGCTTTCTTAAAATAGTGACTAGAGGTTGGTGATCTGTTTCAATCTGGATCCCTGTACCATAAATATAATCATGGAACTTTGAACATGCAAACACAATTGCCAAGAGATCTTTCTCTCTCTGCGCACACTGCATTTCAGTTTGGGTTAGAGTTCTGGACACAGGCTACTGGTCTACTCTCTTGAAGAATTACTGCACCAAGACCAAACTTCGAAGCATCACAAGAAAGAGTAACTGGTTTGTGAACAGCATAATATCTGAGAGCTGGTGGACTGGCATTTCTTTGTTTCAGGACATCAAATGCTCCCTGGTGTTGTTCTGACCATGACCAGGATACATCTTTGCATGTCAGCTCTCTAAGTAGTGCTGAAAGTTGGCTCACCTGGAATGGACTTGCCTAGATAGTTAACCATACCAAGAAAATGTTGTAAGACTTGAACATTGTCTGGAGCTGGCATGTCAAGAAATGCTGTTTGCGTGGAATGATCTGGTCGTAAGCCTGAACTGGTAAATAAATGACCAACATAAGTAACTTCTGGTAGCCTGAATTTGCACTTCTGAGGATTCAGCTTAAGATTCACTTCACATACTCTTTGCAGAACTTTCTTGAGGTTTCTGTCATACTCAGCTTCACCATTACCTCCTATTAGAATAGCATCTACTATAATAGCACACGAATACCCAGAAAAAATTTGCTCCATTGCATGTTGGTAAACTTCACTGGCAGAATTTATCCCAAATGACATTCTCAAAAATCTGTACCTGCCAAATGGAGTACTGAAACTGGTTAGCAATGAGGATTTCTTGTCAAGCAAAATTTGCCAAAATTAACTCTTTGCATCCACGACAGAAAAAGCATTTGCATTTGGCATAAGAGCAGCAACTTCTTCAACCATATGCATTGGATGATGAGGTCTTTTCAGTGGTTTGTTCAAATCATGTGAATCAATACATATCCTTATATCATCTGAGCTTTTCTTATGAGCAACCACCATGGAAGATACCCATTCAGTAGGTTCATCAGCTGGACAAATTACACCTTGCTGCACCATTTTATCTAACTCAGCCTTGACTCTGCTCTTCATAGGTACTGGAACTTTCTGTCTAAACTGGCCTGACAACTGGACTGACTTCAGGGTCTAACTTCGTGGAGTACACAACTGGTAGTTTGCCTAATTTGTCTTCGAAAAGATCAGCATAGGCAGAAAAAATTGACTAGGTGAAATTAGAACAGTGGTCTTTTAATCTTACATGGTGCACGTCCTTGTTAAATGAAAGTACTCCCATTTTCAAACTGTCTCTTAAGTTTAATAATGACTGTATGTGCCTTTTAGTCACATAAAATTGCAAGTCATAGCTGTTCCCAGCAGAATAACATGAAAGCACGATTGAACCTTCAGTCTGTTCTTCAACCATATGCAACGGATCAGTGAATGGTACTTTCACCACCATAACCAATAAACTTCGCACACTTTGCCAAATCAAGCTTCCCACCACCACATACTCTAGCAAATGTTTCTTCTGACATAACATTGTACTTTGAACCTGTGTCAACTTTGAGCTCTATAAGTCTTCCATTTATCTGAACAGTACAAATAGTTTGACTGTTTCATTAAGCACAGACACACCATCAACATAAAAAGTAGGGTCACAGCTGTCTAATTGATCAACTTGTCTCTTTGAATGTTCTCTTTTAATAAAATAATGCCCCTTATTTGATTTACAAAACCTTTTGAAATGATTCCACTTATTGCATTTGTGGCACTGTTGACCAAAAGCTAAGCACTTTTCTCTTTTGGGCTCATGATTTGGACCACAGTAATAACAGTTGACTATGAAACTGGGTGAGAGCATATGCTTTGAGTTTGCTGACTCACTCTTGTGCTTCACTGAGACTGTGTGAGTTTCAGAGTGCACTTTGGAACTTGATAGAAAGCTATGGAGTTTCCCAGTGAGTGTTGCATTATTTACAATTGCTGACATGTGCTTAGGCCTGTTTCTTTTAACCACATGTTGCATACTATTAACATGACCACTAGAAGATACTGGAAGCATGCATTTTTCATTTGTAAGTATATTCGTGTGCTTTTCTGTGAGCTCATTTATCTAACAAATCTAAATGGCCTTATTCAAAGTTAAATCACTCTGACGAAGCAAAATCTTTCTCACAGCATCATCTTTAATACCACACACACATCTTTTATCTTCTCATCCCTTAAATCACAAAATCTGCATGTTTTAGCTTTGTTTCTCAAGTCAGTTATATATATGCTGCAAAAGGTTCCCCAGGCCTTTGATCTCTTGTATAAAATAAGTGCCTTTCCATTGTAATATTTGTTTGGGAGTTACACAAACATGCAGTGGGGATGATCCATTCCTCTGTATTCCCCCACCTTTAACTGAGTGCATTCTTGGTCCAGTATCTGAATTTCTGATCCCACTTCTGGTACCATGTCACTAGTCTTGTTTCCCATTAAAGACAAATAGGCAGGGTAGTTTGCTTATATGCTTTATTACATAGAAACACATCAGGATGGATAGCAGCAGTAGAAAATGTAAACAAACTGATTAACTGACAGACTACCCAGACTTACATGCTTACATTTTAACAGCTAACTACAAAATGTCAGTCAGGCTCACACATGCTCAGTATTTATACACTTGTGCAAGCCCCTAGAAAGCTTCTTAAAGTATACATACATATTGATCTACATAACACAAGCAGAAAACTATAACTCAAAGTGGAAAGGGATAATGCTGAAACAGGGGGAAGCTCAAGAAACAAGGCGAGACTAGGATTTTGGATGCAGGCCTTTAAGGAGAATAACAATAGTCATAGAGAATATTATATCCATAAAGTAGCATAAAGTTTTCTAAGAACTAAACCAACATGGGTATGGAGAAAGGAGATTCTGCCGATAGGGAAGACTGCGATTAGGGATACAGACAACAGGCGGGGGGGGGGGGGGCTGAATTTATTGCAAAAAACTGGCAAAGGAACCAAGGTATGGGGAGTAAATAACTAGAGAGGGATAGAATGAGAAGACACCAAGAATTTATTTGGACTGCAGGTTAGAGATTGCCTTCCCTATCAGAGATTGATATCAGAGTATAGGCAAACAGAAAGAAATAGGGAGGCTTGAAATGAAAAACCAGCACTGGTACAGTTTTTTAATAGAATCTAGAACAAAAGCTGCCATTAAAAAAGGAATAATTAGTAAAGCATATAAAATATTGCATGATAACTATATGACTCAGAGGAGGTTAGAAAGGATTGGGAAGAAAGATTGAATAAGCAATTCACAAAGAAACAATGGGAGGATATATGTATGTCTCCCAAATATGCAACAAAGTCTAGAAGATTTAGGATTTTTTGTTTGGAAATGTTTACATAGATATTTTTATACTCCAGTAGACTCCAGTGAATTTTTACTCAGGCAGACAGCAAATGTTGGAAGTGTGAAGGGGAAGAAAGAGATAATTGGGAACATATTTTCTGGGAGTGCAGTGAGTTGGTGGACTTTAAGAATTCCCTGCAAGATGCACTATCAGAGATGTTGGGTGGGCAGATTGGTCTGATGAGGGAGATGATTTTTCTGAGCTATGATACAGAATCAAAATTGCCTAGACATGGTAAGGCCTTGCTGTGTCTTATAATGGTGGCTGCCAAAATAGCAATTACTAGAAAATCAAAATCTAAACCAACTATACTGGAAGTAGTGAATATAGTAACAGAGATAAAACAGCTGGAAATGAGATCTTTAGGAAAAGGTAGGAGCAAATTACATAGGAAAAAATGGGAATTGTGGGAACAATACATATAATGAAGGGATGAGGCCTAAAGGCACTAGGACTTAAATGAGCTAGGTATATAGCAATATATGTGAAGTATAATGTTTATGTTAATATAGTTTGATTACTTTTATTTGAATGTAAATTTGCCTATGTCACAAGTGATAATTCAATAATGGTGTTTGAAACAAAAAAGATCTCACACATTTTAGCACTGAATGTAAATAATCACATTGCTGTGAAATAAAAAAAAATAGAGAAAAAATAATAAAACTAACGCAGTTCACATGCAAAGCATATAAAAAGGTACTGTTCCATATCAGCTACAAATGAAGTTCATTAACCATGCAGGGTCATTAGTAGCATCAGTTTTACTGAAAGAGAAGTTTCCTTTGTCCCTGTTAAGACTTGTATTTTTGTAATTAGACTGTGTGAATTAAAGTTATAAAACAATGCAATACTATGGGTTTAGGTAAGTATATACCATGTAAGCCATATAATACAAGCAATTTTTAAGCAATTTTTAACGGTCAACCTTTTGCCTAGTATAAGAACATCAACTCTACCAGCTTCAAACACATAAATGGAATTAAATGGCATGTGTGAGTTAGCAAAAAGGATAACTGTGCCCAAACTGTTGCATATTTGTTAGATTATTAACTAGCTAATTACAGCTTCTAATGTAATAATGTTACTGCATTTACTACTTTTTTAGTTCTATATTGATGATGCATATCAAAGAAAAAAAGGCAATTATATTTAGGACAGCAACCATACAGAAGTATTTCCTTTGTGTAATATGTAGTATGTTAAAACTGTAATACCAGCATATTTAAAATAATCTACAAAACTGCAGTTTCCTTCATTTTCCCCTCCTTTCCAGCAGAAAATCCATTTTAATGTATCATTTTTTCTGTATATGTATGAAGCATGAAGCATGTGTTTGAGAGATAATCATTCCAGAAGTGAATCAATCATTAGTTATCCACACATTCTCTGTACTCACCATTTTCGGGGCAGGATAGCACATGGTTGCTTGGTATTAATTTGCAGGAAGCTCATGAGTGGGGCTTAGGAAGAAAGCACTACTCCTTAATGTCAAATGAACTTCACATATGATGTCACACCATCTTTAACAGAAACAGAGGAGGAAGTCCTTCATTGTCTCAACTCACTCACAAACTGTCCAAAAATACTTAATTGGATTATGCAAGTAGGTAAGCAGGAGTCATATGAACAGGCTAAATGACTGGAAATATTAATCTTCTTATATTCATTTTTACCGATGAAATAAGTCTACTTTAATGACCTTTGTTTCTTGTAAGAATATTGCTTTTTCTATTATAATAACTGTCCGAAGGCATTATTTTTAAGGCTTTAAAGTCATAAAATTAAATATTTTACTTTAGTTGGGTGGGAATTGGATTTGTGTTTTTTTGTCTCTATTTTATGAATTAATTAACTTATGAAATTAGGCATTCTGTTGCCAAAGATAAAGGAAAATAAGCTAAGAAGTAAACTGAAGCCATGTTTCTGTAGACATAAGAAAACAGTTGGGCATAATATCAATTTACTGTCTGTTACAGATGATGTTGAACTTGATGGGAATACAGCACATCCCAAATTAGTGCTGGAAGACAACAGCAGAAAGGTCAGACATGAAGACACATGGCATGATAGGACAGAGAATCCTGGAAGGTTTGATTCCTGTGTATATGTGTTGGCATCTGAAGGATTTACCTTGGGGCAGCACTACTGGGAAGTCAGAGTTGACGGCAAGACTGACTGGGATTTGGGAGTGGCTAAGGCATCCATTTCAAGAAAAGGGAAGCTTACACTGTCACCCACAAATGGATTTTGGGCAATTGGACTCTGTAATGGAAATGATTATTGGGCTCGATCAGAATCATGGAAATGTTTAAAGTTGGATTCACAGCCAGTTACTATTGGAATTTTCCTTGATTACGAGAAGGGAGAGGTAAAATTTTACAATGCTGAAAACATGCCAGCTATGTACACATTTACCAATAAGTTTACTGAAAAAATGTATCCATTCTTCAATCCAGGTTTTAATTTAAATGGCAAGAATTCTAAACCACTAGAAATCATGCAAAAGACTGATATATTTCAAAGTATTAAGAAGTTTAATAAATAATGATTAGCCCATCCTAAACATTGTATACAATGTGTACTGAAGCCTTCCTATCTTCACATATATATATATATATATATATATATATATGTATATATATATATATATATATATATATATGTATGTATATATATATATATATATATATATATATATATATATATATATATATATATATATATATACATACACACACACACACACACACACACACACACACACACACACACACACACACACACACACACACAGTGGATATAAAAAGTATACACACGCCTGTTAAAATGATAGATTTTGGTGATATATAAAAACAAGACCACAATAACTCATTCCAAAACTTTTCCCATCTTTAATGTGACCTATAACCTGTACAATTCAATTGAAAAAACAAACAAATCTGTTGGGGAAAACATATAAAAAATAAAAAAATGTACAATAAGCTGGTTGCATAAGTGTGCACACCCTTAAACTAATACTTTTTTGAAACACCTTTTGATTTAATTACAGCATTCAGTCTTCTCGGGTACACACCCACTCAGCTGAGCGCTTTCATCTGTTAGAAGAACTAGACTTCATCAGAACAATATCAATTAATTACACTTCCCTTATGTACCCTCACCAATCAATCAGTTAATCACATTTCATTAAACTATTACATTTAAAAACACATTGCCTAACTTTAATATAAAATAGTTAAAATATTATATAGTGCTTGTTTAAAAATACAAATATATAAATATCTAAATGAATTAATATAATAATTAAATTTAATATTTATAAAAAGCAACCGTGCCTTTTTATTTTTAATGTACTCAGTATACTAGTGCATTAATTTAAACCTGTATAAACAGTGGCATTTAGCCTCAACTGCCAACGTAACTCACATGCCTCCAACTGTTCTGGTGTCACCCTGCCCTGTAGATCATTAGTTACTCTCAGTCCTCTAGGGACTTGTTTTAGTTCAGTGTTCCTTTCCAGCTGAAGTTTTTTTGTATTCCAGTAATGAATCCTCAAACATTTTAACTCGCTCAGATAAAGTGGGAGCAGTTGTCACCTGTTTTTTAACTGCCCCAGCTTCAGCATTAAAGTCAAAAGCATTAGTTTTCCAGGTGTATGTGGATAAAACTGTTACGGTTTTTAAAACCAGAATATATGAACTGATATTGCTAAAATGATGAAAATAAATGCACTAAGAAGACACATTGAGAGATATAGTGGTCATAAGTTTCGATTTTTAGTGATTCAACAAGTAACTCATGATGTACAGGGCAGGGTGGCACAAGAACTGTTGGAGGCATGTGAGTTATGTTGGCAGTTGAGGCTAAATAACACTCTTTTTACAGGTTTAAATGAAAGCACTAGTATATTGAGTATATTAGAATATCGTATAGTGTTTGTTTAAAAATGCAAATATATAAATATCTAAATGAATTAATATAATAATTACATTTAATATTTATAAAAAACAACCGTGCCTTTTTATTTTTAACTATTTTATATTAAAGTTAGGCGATGTGTTTTTAAATGTAATGGTGTAATGAAATGTGATTAATTGATTAACTGGTGAGGGTACATAAGGGAAATGTAATTAATTGATGTTGTTCTGATGAAGTCTAGTTCTTGTAATAGATGAAAGCGCTCAACTGAAATAAACTTTTGTTCCAGAGCACTTTGGTCATCTTTCTGGTGGTTTACAGTAACATTACCACTACACAAGACAGCTTGGACACTCACCATTCATGCATGCATGGACACACACACACACACATACACACACACACACACACACACACACACACACACACACACACACACACACACACACACACACACACACTCACTCACACACACACACACACACACACACACACACACACACACACACACACACACACACACACACACACACACACACACACACACACACACACACACACACACACACACACACACACACACACACATGCACAAGTGCAAACATATACACTAAACCTATCCCCTAGCTTAAACCAAACCCTAACCTTTAGCACTCGCAATCATACACAGTTTATCCCCTTACCTAACCCTAACTTTCAGTCCATGCAAATTTGCAAACACACACACACCCACTACATATCCCACTTACCTGTTTCTAGAAAACATACATGATAAAACATCCGTTCTATAAATTGGATGTCTGACTTTAAAACCCCTCATTTCTGCCTGTCAACAAATGTATACAACAATCAAAGCAAATGCACCCATATACATATATTTATATATATAAGTAAATATATAGGTATACACACACACCCACACACACAATATATATATATATATATATATATATATATATATATATATATATATATATATATATATATATGGGTCTACCTGATAACACCGACATGCCAAAACACAGACAACAAAATAACTGACAAGACAAAACGGAAAGTTCAAAAACACGAAACTTCACATGCCCGACAAACCACAATCCCGACAATCAACAAAAGAAATACCTTTCCCGAAAAACACACAACACAAGCACACCAAAAACCTTACAAACCTACACTAAACCTTACATACACAACTATCTATGCACTAACCTTACCCAAACCCTAACTCTAAGGTCCGTCACTATCGCACACTTACTTTACCCCCACCCTAACCCTAACTCACTTAATCCGCCCCTAACCCTTAAGTCTGTCACTATCGCACACTTACCTTACCTGCACCCTAACCCTAACTCAGTTAATCCGCCCCAAGCCTCAAGTCCGTCACTATCGCACACTTACATTACCCGCACCCTAACTCGCTTAACCCGCCCCTAAACCTAATGTCCGTCACTATTGCACACTTACCTGACCCGTACCCTACCCTAACATCCGTCACTATTGCACACTTACCTGACCCGTACCCTACCCTAATGTCCATCACTATCACACACTTACTTTACCCACACCCTGGCCCTAACGTCCGTCCCTATTGCACACTTACCTTAACATGTCAGTGTTCTCAGCATCGGGATTCTCAACTTTCGGTCTTCTCCATTGTCGATCTTCCAGTGTCGGTGTTCTTGTTGTTGGCGTTGTGGACTTTCGGCGTTTTCAGATAGACCTATATATATATATATATATATATATATATATATATATATATATATATATATAGGTTCACTTTCAAATTTTGAAATTCCACAACTTCAAACCTTGAAATACTGAAGCTCAGAAGATCAAAGTTGTGGAATCTTGAAACGAAAAAAAAAAATCTAAAAAAATAAAACAGCAGAAGTCACATTTTTGCACCCACAAACCCCCTACTACTTAAATATACCAACTCCGAGATCGCAGTACAGTGAAAAGAATGGTAAAGTTCTCGTTCTGCACTGTACGGCGATCTCCATAGACAAGTTTTGCGATTCCACAGCTTGTAGCAGTAATACTAGTTAACTCATAGAATTGTGATTTTTAAAGTTATGAGATGCCAGTCAATTCCATTATTCCAATAAATCATATTCTGCAATTACGTTCACAAAGCATCTCTGACAGCAATGGAATACAGTGAATGTATTTCAAATGGAAAAGCTTTATAATAATATAAAGAAAATAATATAAAGAAAGTAATAAGAGATGGTTTAATAATGAGATTTCTTGTTTAAAAAAAGTCAGGAATTGAATAATTTATGTAATGTTGCTTAGTTTATATGGTATATAGCAGTATATATGTGAAATAAAATGCTTGCTATGTTAATTATAATGCAATTACTTTTTGTAAATTTTCCTGTGTCACAAGTGATAATTCAATAAAGTGTTTGAAAAAAAAAAGAGTTCAGACATATACCGCCAGATTCAGTAATCCTCCGTGTAAGACTAAATAAGTCTTACACGGAAACTGCAGTTGAACAGTATGACGTCAGAGTGCCATACATATTCATGAGGGCACTCTGACTCATCCACAAGTCTAACACGGACCATGCAGGAAGGCAGGGTGCATGTCCAACTGCCGAGTACTGCAAAGGTCTACGCCCCTGCAAGACTCAGAGTTGTGAAATGTCAGCACACATGTGTGAGTCTGCTCAAATGTCAACAAACACAACACTACACATCCCCACATATTAAAATTATAAAATGTAGAATATTTATATTTTTTTATTATTCCCGATATAGCTGCCTGTATTTGCGCTTGTTTGTGCGGGTGTGCCCATTGCTTAGCCACAGTTAGCAACTATGACATCGAAGAGCATATAAGAACTACTTACACAAATCAAACTAAACAACAATAGTATAGTGGTAGAGACTTCACCCAAAGAAGAGGCAGTCACGGTTCAAGTCCCAGCGCATCTCTTTCTATTTCTTATTTTAAAGTAATATATGACAGAATTCCAGACATATACAAATACAATTTTACTAAACTGCATTAAAATGGCCTATGTATCAGTGAACAAAAAGTATATTATTTACATATAAGAAGGAACCTGACAACTAATCGCTTATAGCTAAGCAGCGTTAAGCCTAGCGCAATAAAGTTGCCCATAGCTAGGCAGCGCTTTACCAAGGGCAATATAGTTGCCCATAGCTAAGCACCACGCCAACCAGCGCACTGCAGGGCAACGTGGATTAACGTGGAGCAATGTGGAGCAAAGTCAGCTAAACAAAGCCACACTCCCTAGCCGTCTGTACAGTTGTAAAATAAAAAGTAATGACAAGGTTTGAACCTGGGACCCTATGCATCATAGTCAAAGCACTGCACCACTAAGTCATAACAGCTTAGAAGAAACATGCACTGTTAACATACATATAGTAATAAATGTAAGATTAACCATTGCTAAGCAGGTCTGCAGTCAGCCGAGAAATTCCAAAAACGGCCAATCAGCAAAAAGTGCGGGAAATTCGGCATATATAAGCTCCATAGGCAGGAATACTCGCCATAACTGATTGTAGCTGCAATCTGTAGTCAGGATGCCAGGTGCTGGAGAGGCTGTATGCTTTAGAGAGCAACAGTGAGGCATCGAGGAGTCGAAATACATGGTTTGGCTCCTTGTCCACCATCATGAGTCAAGACTCCTGCAGGGCCAGTTCCAAGGGACGGAGTACAAAGCAGAGGCTTGGAACCAGTTAACTCATGATCTCACTAGTGCCACAGGCATTCCTCGGACTGGTGAGCAGGTCCGTCACCACCATGCAGACCTGAAGAGATGGAAGCAGGACCTACTGAACTGATGGATATAGGAGGCCCGTGGCATGCCCCACCACTGAGTAAGTAGCCAT
This sequence comes from Protopterus annectens, assembly GCF_019279795.1. Taxonomy (NCBI): domain Eukaryota; kingdom Metazoa; phylum Chordata; order Ceratodontiformes; family Protopteridae; genus Protopterus; species Protopterus annectens. The sequence continues at coordinate 609,359,334 of NC_056751.1, read as the reverse complement.
GGAATGAAGTATGTTGCACATGCTAATTTAGTCTATATAATGGATAGGAATGTCTCAATATCCCTTCATTTACTCCATGGCTACAGGTGACCATGCTGCGAATCAGCAAGCCTATGCAGATAGGTTGCCAAGGCTGCGCCACCAGGCAGGTTAATAATTCTTCTACATATATTGTTGTTTAAAATAGCTGAGAGAGCCTGGAAAAAAGTGTTGTATCTCCACAATAAAGGCACAAAATGCCCCGAATAATGTCTCTTCATGTACGGTTATATAAAATAAGTCAGAGAGTCAGAAAAAGAGTGTAGTAACCCATTAATAAAGGTAAAAGAAGTCTAGAATAAATATCTCTGCATGTACTGTAATATAACATAAGTGAGTGAGCCTGAAAAAGAGTGTTGTAACCTATTAATAAAGGTTTAATACATCTTGAATAAGTCTTCTGTATGCACTGTAATATGAAATAAATGAGAGAGAGCCTGTAGAAAAGTGTGTAATGTGATTAATAAAGGTATAATACTTGGAGTGTGTCTGTGTCACTTACTTGAAAATGTTGTTGTACCCTTGCATTTTATAAATAGTACTGTTGTATTAAGTGCTGTCAACCCACAGTTGGGCAGTCCCATATGAAGTGAATGAAGGAAGTGCCAGTAGTTGTGAAGCATTCATACAGTCCTCAACAGTTGATAATTGTCTGGCATGCATAGGTAAATCTGGCACATGAGTAGCTTTTTAATGTGTACCCCAGAAATGTGATTGTGCTACATGAAATGTAGGTTTCTGTAGAAATGTAACAGAAAATGTCACGTGAACATATCCAGATATGTAGATATATAAATATGCATAAAATATATAAGTATGTAGCAGTAACATCTGCATCTTGGACAGGTAGTATGTCAGATATAGATCAGGTATATAATGAACTAGCCAAACCCATTACACAACCTAATGCACGTTGCCAAGTGTAATAATACATGTAGGGGATATACACCTGCAGTCAATAGGAATGTAGTGTAGACTAAAAGTACTTATAAGATGTTAATGGAGGTATCTTTTTACACCCTATTGTATATGCATAAACAATGCAATTCCACACCTCAATGGGTATGTGTAATCTCACAACATTTGTTGGGACATATGTCCTATTGTTCTATAAATATCTGCATGAACTGTGATGCATGTGCCCTGTTCAAACACCCCAATCTTGGTGGCCTGTTGCCACCAATCATTCCTGCATGTTGTTGGAATGTCCACTGTCGTTCAATATATGCATGTGTTATGCTTGCTGTTCAACTGTTGGAACCCTGGTATGTTGGGTTAATGGGAATATTACTGTATGCTGTTACAACTAATTTGGAATGCTGTTGTCTATGTTGTAATCAAACATATCTAAACACAGAATGTATGGAAGGCCGGTCTCAGTGGACCCACCTGTCCCCCCTCAGCTGGCAATTGCACCTGGCACCAGCAGGTCCGGTGCCCAGCCCAGGCTCCCCTCCTCTGTTGGTCCTGTGCCACCTTCAGGTGGAAGCACTGCAGGGGATGGGGCTTGTCCCCCCCGTGCAAGCGTGGGTGGAGAAAGGCCACCTGTCACCCTCCAAAGGGTCTGGGCTGTGGTGCATAGGGAGATCCAGTGTTCAGTCGCTGATCCCCTATGCCAGCTCGAGGCGAGAGTGGCATGACTCTCGGGTGAGCCTGCCCCTCCTACACAGCCCTCAGCACAGCCACCCTCGAGGCTGTGAAGATGCAGTGGTGACTGCCCATGGGTGGGGATCTCAATTCCACTGTTACCATCTGTGGGCTCATGGGCTTGCGATTTCCAAACCTCCTTCCCCATCAATTGTGTTCACCCACACTATGTGTCATATTCCGCCCCTGTGTGCGTCTTGTCTGTCTTGTCTGTTTACCTCCCCAACCTACTTCCCCAAATATACCTACATCCCCTACCTGACATTCCACTCTCACCTGAAAAAAAAAATAAAAAAAGGGCAATCTGTTCCCACAAAAAAATCACGCTCCATACATAGCTGCCCATTTTGCACACATGTCCACTGTACATGTAAACTGATAATTATAATTGGTGGCAGTACAACCTACTCTGTTGTCCTCACCCCTCTCCTGGGGTGGAAGGTTTCAAATTTCAAACCAAATTTTTAACATATGCACAGCTGTTGCTGGTAAAGAAATGGGCAGCTATGGACCTTCCCTACACCAGTTCTGCACATCCTGAGCTGGTTTCCCTACTGTCTTTCCCTCTTTGTGCCCCCTTTTTCACCACTTTCCTATCTCTCCATTTTCTTTTCTTTAAAAGAAATTAGCACGGGGGTTAGCGGGAGTAAGCACTTTTAAGCAGTCGTTAGCAGGGGTGTGTGTGAGTGTGAGCTTGTGTGTGCTTAGCTAAGCATTGCTAAGCATCATGGAAGCCCACACAAACCCGCTTACAACTGCTTAAAATTGACTTAGTCACTCTGTATGACAGGGCCTGTGTACTGCTCAGCAGCAAAATAAAACACCTCTGTCAATCTCAAGCCCCAGACCTTGGACAAACTAGACTGCATGAAGTACCACTAAACCACAGCAGATATACAATAACTTGGTGCTGAAATAAATATATCATGCATTACAATGAGGGAATGTAAAGGGAAAATAGGAATGCCATAACACAAATTTTATTCTGTGGCTCTTTACCAGCAGGTGTTGTGGAATTGCATGACATGACTGTGAAAAGAGAACCAGCCATTCTAGTAGGGAATAATGTTACAGTAGCACCTTACAAACCCCACACAGTATCAGAGTAGGATAAACACTGGCATATTTGAATAGGGCAGAGACCAGACCTCCCAACTGTGACTGATTTACATGGATGTCCCTGATTCGTCTGACTCCCTGTGAAATGTACTAACAGTAGCCAGAAAAATGGGGAATCACACTTAATGAATAATGTCAATAAGTGAGAGTAGACACTGCTTGCATGTCAGAAAAGGTGTAATAATACATATGCGCCGATTCCCCCAAAGTCTCAACTGAAATATGTCTGTAATATATCACAGGTGTATCTCACTTATATGTACCTTTCCCTGAGGCTGTTCAAATATATACCTGAGAGTATCTGAGGCCTGGCAGAGTCAGAAACACACAGGCATATCAGCTTGTCTGCTGTTACACACTCTGCAAATAGCTGTAGAAGGAATTCCACAAGCATGCCCTTATGTAGGAGTACAACACAGAAATATCAAAGGATGTAGCCATGTACTGCTAGCAACCACCCATGACAATGCCATTGTTCATGTGCTGAAAAGACTGGTGTGGTGCACAGACAAAGAATACTAGGCTAACCTCTGTCTATCATCTGGATATGTCCACAGGTGGGAGCTACACAGACAGACTACTTGCCTTGGTAGACTATCAGGTACACAGCAACCCTGTATGTTCAGCAAGATAAACATCACATGATAATAAATAATGCTCTCTGCAGTTCTGCACCCCTACCCAAAAGTACTATATACCCATGTATTCAGGCACAACCAAGGGTGTAGGTAGGCATACTCAGGACTGAAATATGTCCAGTTGTCCTGAGCAGACTGTGCTAATGTCAGCACAAACAAACCATAAACTGTTCAGAAGTGAGTAACGTACTAATGACAGTATAGCAGTTCACAAACAGTGCATGTGCCTGATATTCATAATTGGTAGTAAAACATACTTTGTTGTCCTCACCCCTCTCTCAGGGGTGGAAGGTTTCAAATGCCACTCCTAATGTATTGCATATGCACAGCTGTTGCTGGTAAAGAAATGGTCAGCTATGGACCTTCCCTTCTACACATCCCGAGCTGGTTTCCCTACTGTCTTCCCCTCTTTGTGCCCCCTTTATCACCACATTCCTAACTCCCCATTTACTTTTCTTTAAAATAAATGAGTGCGGGGGTTAGCGGGAGTAAGCACTTGTAAACAGTAGTTAGAAGGTTTTGCACCAGTGTGCAGCATGTGTGCGCTTAGCTTAGTATTGCTAAGCACTGCGCAAACCCGCTTACAACAGCTTAAAAGTGCCTAAATCACTCTATATGGCAGGGCCCCTGTTCTGCATAGCAGCAAAATAAAACACCTCCTTCAGTCTCGAGCCCCAGACCTTGGACACACTACACTGCATGAAGTACCACTAAGCCACAGCAGATATACAATAACTTGGTGCTGAAAAAAATATATCATGCATTACAATGAGGGAATGTAAAGGGAAAATAGGAAAACCATAGGAATACATTGCAATAACTACTTTTGTATGGCAGTTAATTCTCTAATTCAAAAAGAAAGTACATACTCCCATGTATCCTGTGTTAGTATTTGGAGATGTGAGTAAAATTACACACTGAGAAGAGTGTACTGGAAGAAGCAACATTCAGGTTTCAGTACAACATGCATATCACTGGCTACAACCCTAGCTTCAGATATGAGACATATACCAACCTTCTGACTGAAAGAACGCAGTCCAGAGTAAACAAGCATGGGCCCCACCTTGGCAAACTGAAAGGGCTATGCCTACCTAACCTAGCATTTTATAGCAGTGGGCTGAAATCACAGTGAGTACTGCAATTACCACACAGCAGGCTGCATGCAATTACTAAATGGTGGGCACCAATTGGTGCAGAGGCCATCACATGCACATGTGGAGATACCTAGAAAAGCAGCCTGTACTTGCTGTCCACACATGCAATAATATCATTGCAGCAACTGAGAGAGAGAGAGAGAGAGAGAGAGAGAGAGAGAGAGAGAGAGAGACAGACAGAGACAGAGACAAAGAGGCAGAAACAGACGGACACCGAAAAACAAAGAGCAACCTCAACACACAGAGGAAACCCAAACAAAAAAAAAAAAAAAAACAACAAAAGTCAACAGTAACAACAGACGGAGCTGAGAAATACAAAGGTAAGGTATGTAACACATATGTATTTGCTGGCATCTGTTTGATGTGTTTGAAGGGTACTCTACATACTGTGAATCATCCATATGTAGCAGCAGTACGTATCTATATGTATCTGCACATGTGCATAGGGCAAGGGACATATTGCAACTGTTAGTGAAGGGTGGACATATATATGTTGTTGAAGGTTGCTATGTGCATATATCTATGTAGGTTGTAGTGTGTGGCTTAGAAAACAGCATGCAGTGGTGGTATATGTCATGTGGTGGTTAAATGCTGTGGAACTGATTTGTCAGATCTGCTGTGTTACAGCCAGTGAGGCCTGCTACAGCTACATGGCCTGAGGACACCAAAATGCATTCTGCACAACACTGTGCAATATTATTACATAGCCGTATGTCTCACAACTGTTGCATAATTGATATCCCCACCATGAAAGGTGGGCTGTATATGTGCCTATATGTACATCTATATGTACAGCAATGGATGTTTACATGTATGTGTATGCATGTATATATATATATATATATATATATATATATATATATATATATATATACACACACACACCTATATGTATATATATATATATATATATATATATATATATATATATATATATACATATATATATATATATATATATATATATATATATATATATATATATATATATATATATATATAGAGAGAGAGAGAGAGAGAGAGATGGTGTCATACGTACTGCAACAGGTGCCTGGTGACCAAGGCATGGAGACCAGTGTTGATACTGCAGTGCCATACCTCCATTGCAAAACATTGTACCCAATAACTACCACATAGGTGTTAGCCTGCCTAACACTGAAGGTGTCAGAAGGGAACATGGGACACAGGTGGACAGTAGCCTCCCCTTTGATAATCACAGTGCCACACTAGTCTTGTAATCTGTCTATGTGGTACATGTCATCACAAAAGGTGTGTCATCTAGGGAAATACAGTGTTCCCCTCTACCCATCACAATGCTCCATTTGGTATGTACCTCACATAACAACTACAGCAAGTGGAAAGGCCACAGACATACCTCACAAAGAATAAAACTGGCCTCAAACAGATACCCTATGCAGACTGACTCACAAATTCACAGATGGACTGTGTTGCATACTGCCCACCCAGAGGTGACCTCTGCTGGACGTACAGAGGTATGTCACACCCATAGCAGTTGGACAACCAACATGTCAACATATCACAATCCCTCCGGGCTACACTCTCTAGAGCCCTAATCCTCATCAGCTCACTAAACAGCACATGCTGGAGGGATAGGTTCCTATCTCACAGATGTGCCATACTCTGGAATAAACCACCTAGCAATAGCAAACAAGGCTCCTCATTAGCAGTTGTCATACATACCCCTGATGATTGTTTGGGAGATAGGTAATACACCCTGGGAATCACCTCTGTGGTTCCGGTTGACCGGGGCAAGTGAAATCAAATTACATGTTTGTCAAAGGCCAGTCTAGCATATGGCTAGGCTGCCCTAGGCCCTAGGGCCAATAGCGTATTACCTACCTAAGACACGATGCACACACACATGCACTCAGTGCAATACCTGCTATGTGAGGTGGAATGAGTGTGACAGTGAATGTGTGCAAGGTCTGTAAAGGTTTGATAGCTTAGTGTGAATTTGTTTCTGTCATGGTAGTTAGTATCCTAGGTGTGAGGCCAGAGAAAGATGTGTCAGGTATTGCGATGCAGACATAGTAGGATGGCATACGTTGTGATGTAGTTCCTTGTGGATGACTGTGGTGTCCCATTGTAGGCTAAAACAATACATGTATGCTTAGTAAGTGGTACTGCTGGTGAATCCAGCTCCCATAGGAACTGTAGTACTACCTGACACTGTAGGCCTAAACAGCACAGTATGTTGTATATTCATATTGCTCAGAAACACTGTCTTGTGTGTTTCCTGTAGTCTGCACAGATTACATACCTCAGGCATAAGGTTTTGTAAGTAGTGGCACACAATACTGTATGGTACACAGGTAAAGCTCATCTGGGTCGCCATACATTTGTGTGTTGTATGTATGTCTGATGTGTGTGTAATGATGCCTGTACCATGGCCGCAGTCATATGTGTGCTACAGGGTATGCGTGTATATCTAGCAATGTGTATACTCTGTTACAGCAGTATGCCACCTATATTAACAACTGTGCACATATGTTAGGCAGGGGTATGGCATCAATGACTAGGGTGGTTTACTGGTAATACTGTAACAGTACTTTACATTCATTGCAATGGATGACATCTTTCTTCATGCATTAGCTTGATATATACCCCCGTGGCGAGGTTGTGCATTGTGTCACAAACAGTATGCCGAGTACTGGTGTATAGTGGTTTGATATATGGGGTGTGCCAGGCACTGTCAGCCAGTTGTGGGCTGAGCACTATGTGGTATTGAACGTGTGTATCCTCTGACAGACAAACATATGCTATATATGGCAGTTAAGTGATATCTGTACTGTAGAATGTTAAGTGTGTCACATGACTTGCTCACACATATCATTTAATTTTCTTCCAGGGTAATGGCTCATCAATGTAACCCATCCTATACAGCAGCGGAAGTCCAGGAAATCCACTACAGCCTGGTGCAGCACTATTTCCTGCTGTTTTCCAGGGCCAGCCAGCACCAGCATGAGTGGACTGCTCTGTGGCAAGATCTTGCTCGTCGGGTAAATGACATAGGCATGCATAACCGGACATATGAGCAGGTATGCCATCACTGCAGTGATTTAATTAGACATGTCCGGCTGCGTGCGTCTGATATCCAGAGACAACAGCTTGCCACAAGGTGGTGGGGTGGCCATTCATCCCCCCTCACCAGAGTGGAGGAGCTGCTCCTAAGCATGGTGGCTCCTGGCCAACAACAGCAACAGTATCAGACATGTGTCATCATGGAGGCCGGAGCAACCCAGCATGTTGACATGGAGCATGCAGGTAACATGCCCTATCTGTAGACTACTGTTACCTATATAGGGAGATTATGCATATGTGAGATGTGTACTGTGTGTTTAGCAGTTGTGCTGCCTATTGTGCAATACCGATATTTGGAGTATTATCTGTACACCTGTGACTGTCGACTGTTGTTCTACTGTAGTTTAGCAAACTCACAGTAGCAATGCCACAGTTGTGGCCACTGACAAGCTGTGGCATATTCTTGTAGGTCCCTCTGGTGTGACATCAGGGCAGATGATACATGCTGGTGAATGTGATCTAAGTTTAATATTGGTAATGAAATGTGCATTTCATAGGTGAGGTGTAGGCCATGTACACTTAACGCACCTATGCATAATGCATGCTGTGCATGTTTGCTGTGAGACATTGCACTTCTCAGTAATGTCAGTAACTGACTCAATCACATGCAATACACAGAGCATCAGACATAATTGTGGCAACACCGTACTGCACATTGGATAGGCATAGGTGATACGCATGTACACAACAGAACATGTTTGTCATACGCAGTACACCTCAACATGCTACACATAGCATAACCGGACACCCGCTGTAAGGTCACACTTCAGTATCGCACATGTCATCCACACACCACACATAATATACCTGAGGGGTAGAGGCCTAGCATGGGGCTGTGCAACACTCTTCAACACATAACACAGTCATGTTAGGCAATGCTCCCTATTGGGCACCTCACACACCCATGTACAACGTGGCTGTGTAATTGTGAATGTAGCCACGGCACTGCAGTCCAGGTACAGCATGCTAGGCAGTGGTCTGGCACACATTAGTAGCCTTGAGTGACCACATGATGCATGATGATGATGGCTAATGGTACTACACCCCATACAGTTACAATGACCACAGTACTACACATAGCAGTCATTGCTTTGCATCTCAATGTTGTGTGTGTGCACACATATGCACCTATACACAATATGCATAGCATGTTGTGTGTGTGCAAACATATGCAGCTATACACAATATGCATAGCACTCGCATTCTGTACAAAGTGACAAATATATGTCCTGGAATGCTATTGGGTGTATAGGTTACATGACACTAACATTGGGTATGTGTGATGTTTAATATTGCAGTCATGTAGCATGCCATATCATGGCTGGCACTGGCATGTCTGGAATGTGGCTCACACTCACCATAACCACTGTACAATGGCCATGTTGAGCATTGGTATTCCATCACATCTACATGCACCACCCATCATGTGTGTGTACATAGCATGCATGTGCTACACTTGTGTCCACAATTATCTGCTACAGACACAGACACTGCAATCAGACATGGAAATCTATGTGACACACAGATAACACATGCAGCCATAGTATGTATACCTGTGAGTAATGGTGCACAGAAAATTGCAGAGCTTATAATACTTGCACAGCAATGTTGTGTCCTTGTACACATTGTGTTCCAGGGTGTAGCCAATCACTGAACAACTACACACATGCATCACAGCCATGTATACTGTTATTAACTAGGGCTCTCTACACTCACACTGCATGGACTTGAGCAACACTTATTCTGCATGCTGACACGTGTGAGGTGACTGTTTGCCTTTTGATACTGTCACCCATCTTCAACCACTATTGAGTATGTTTTGGATTGCTGGTGTGTGTATGTATCTGCTGTAGTGAGGAGTGTTTTTGTATGCATGTGTTTTTGTGTGCATGTGTGCATGTGTGTATGTGTTCATGTGTTCATGTGTGCATGTGTGCATGTGTGATAACATAATTTACAGATTGTAAAGTGTGTTTCCTGTCTTACTCTCACAGGTGCTGAGGTTGGGTTGGCTGAATGCAGCAGGGAACCTGAAGTCACTGCCACAAATAGTGGAGATGATGAGACATGTATTGTGGCACAGGCAGGTTTGACAGGGTCTGTCATTGGTCCGCCAATTGACAGTACACAGCTTTCCATCCCATCTATGCGCACACTCATACTGCCAATATATCCCTCATCACCAATGGCCTTAGCCAAAGGACAGCATACAGTTGGCATTGACCAGGAGAGTGTGGTATCCATGGCACATGCATTCCCTCACAGCAGCCATACCCAGATTCCTGGAATGGTACCACATAGGTGGATAGCCAGGGGTTCTTGTGGGAGCACCGCTGGCTGTATTGCCCCTGGCAGATGTGTCCCCATAGGTCTTACAACCTCAGCTATGTTCCAAGCTGTAATGCAGGCACAGGCACATATGGAACGGTACACCAGACAGGGACTAAGGGCACAGAGGGCCCATAACACTGCTATCACTGACAGTATCCGTGACCTTGCCGGTGCCATCCGTAATTACACTGAGGTCATTGATAGACGTTGGGGGGAACATTAGATGCCCTCCACAATGTGTTTTCCATGAGCCAGGACCATGCGGGGTGGCTGAGACGTCGACGCGGACGTATGCCAGCAACATCAACAGCTGGCAGTCATCGTGGATGACCCACAGATCACAGCCGCTCCCATAGTGCCAGTACCAGCCCCAGCATGTTCATTGACCATCCTAGTAGACCACATGCACGTGGCTCTGGCCAGTCCCAGCAGGGACATGGGTCCAGTCAACATACCTCTGCCTCTGATGATAGCACCCAGTCAGGATTGATACCTGATACTGTCCGTAGCACCCCTGCCAGGCACAGGTTCAGTGTCCATGGCCAGAGACAATGATCTGTACAGACTGGCAGGTACAGTCTGTGGCTGTCCCACAACCTCCCGTATATGGCAGCCACATGGTGGAGCTGTGTGCATGCAGACACACACACACATGAACCAAACACCTAGGGCTCACACAGACACACACACACATTACATCAGCATTGGCCCATGCTGTACTGTTGTCCCTCACACATACACACACACACACACACACACATACATGTCGATTGGGTGGATCAATATTGGGCTCTGGCAAACCAACAACACACCTTGTGCATATGATGAAACCTGTGCCACCTCCTGCCATCTGTAACATTGATGCAGGAACAGGCTAACATGGTGCTGATGCACAGGGTGACATTATAGCAGTGTAGCAATGTTAGCATGTTGTCAAAAGGAATGTGTAATGATATCCTTGTAGGTATATCCGAGCAGGCATGATAAATCAAAGCTATGATTGTCAATGTAGTATTGTTTACACCAGTGTTAAGTCTGAGTATATATTGTCCACCCATGTGCCACTTGGCTGAAGTGTGAGGGGTTGCCAGCATGTGTTAGTGAATGGACAGTACATGTGTGATGTGTGCAGTACAGATTAGTAGCTGTACATCTGGGAACATGGTGGGGGTGCACTGTCTGCATGTATGTGCATAGTGGACACATGGGACATGTAACATAGCCTGTATTACACAGTTATAATGTCTGATAGTATCTCTCGGTGGCCAGTATGCATTCTACTACAGATATGTACTAACATGGGCACACATGTGTGTATGACATGGTTTGACACTATGCTGTGGGTGATACTGTTACTATCTGTCAATGTTTTGCACTCTGGTAGTATACACAACCTCAACAGCCTGACCATAACCAATCATTACATGATGTCCTGACAACTGACACACAGATGTAGGAAACTCAGTAACAGTTGGATCCTTCCGGTACTATACTATAACAGTAACCAGTGGTATTGACCACCACCTGTTCCTGAGACCACACCTGTCTGGCATATAGCCCTCTTAGGTACATGCAAACACACTAGGGATATGTCCATCCACATCTGGAAATGCATGCAGTGGCCTTCAATGCATTCTCTGGTTGGGACACATATCCTACACATGGGTATCATACAGACAGATACCTGTTGTCCAACCCATGCTGTATAGCTGTATGCCAACCATAGCATAGTCATCCACATTTACTATACATAGTATCCCGACAGTACCACATAGGTGGTAGCCCCCAACATGTATGTCGGGTACCGGTGTGTACATACAGCCAAGTGTTATGTCATCTGTCCTTTAGTATCCACATATCCAAAGCTATTGTGAAGTCCCTCGGTGTATCGCTTAAGAAATAAGGGGCCTGTATGCATATCCACATGGCTGTTGTACACCTATAATGACTGTCCATTATTGGCAGACTTTTTTGCGTATGCACATGTCTGTCATATACCCCAGGCATGTACCCTCACTCACACTAGTCTATAGAAACTGTCATGGGTGTGTGTGACACAGATGACCTTGGCCACAGATCACTACAGTGGGTGGCCTTGTCACATACATACATATGTGACCTACGATCTGAGAAGCAGTGGCACAATCTGTCAAAGGTAACAATTGTATACATGTAGTATGCAGGCTTCACACCTATGTACTAATTGTAGTCACATGTACATATATTTATTTGCCACACAGATACCTGATGTGTGCAATCCACATACTGTTCTATCATGATATGTCATACCGTAGTAAAAGCATAACCCACACCTCATTGACCAACAGTGTCACACACACACTCTGCAATTGCAGGATTCAAACCACTATCTAACTATGTTGTGACACTAGAGACATACGCATTAACACGACGCACTATAGGCTTTACTGGGGTTTTCATTTCCACTGCTATATTTGCAGGATGCTGACATCATCAGACTTGCCAAAGGGGAATATACCTCTTTTAAGGTGTTTCCCCAGTCTTCAAAAAGTGCATTCTTCTCAAAGGAAGTCACACAGACCCATACACACACTCAGCAATTGCAGGATTTAAACCCCTATCTAACTATGTTATAACACTAGAGACATACGCATTAACACGACACGCTATATGCTTTATTGGGGGTCTTATTTCCACTGTTATATTTGTAGGATGCTGACATCATCAGACTTGCCAAAGGGGGATATACCTCTTTTAAGGTGTTTCTCTAGTCTGCAGGAAGAGCGTTTTTCTCACAGGAAGTCACACACACCCCCACCCACCAACACTCAGCAACTATAGGATTCAAACCCCTACCTAATTAGGTTATGTCACTAGAGACATACACATTAACATGACACTCTACATGTTTTACTGGGGTTCCCATTTCCACTGCTATATTTGTAGGATGCTGACATCACAGACTTGCCAAAGGTGAATATAGCTCATATAAGGTGTTTCCCTAGTCTCCAAAAAGGGCATTCCTCTCATAGGAAGTCATACAGACACATTCACCCCCACACACACACTCAGCAACTGCAGGATTCACACCCCTACCTAATTGTGTTATGACACTAGAGACATACACTTTAACACAATGCGCTATATGCTTTACTGGGGTTCTCATTTCCACTGCTATATTTGTAGGATGCTGACATCATCACATTTGCCAAAGGTGAATATACCTCTTTTAAGGTGTTTCCCTAGTCTCCAAAAAGGGCATTCCTCTCATAGGAAGTCACACAGACACATACACACACACACACACACACACACACACACACACACACACACACACACACACACACACACACACACACACACACACACACACACACACACACACTCAGCAACTGCAGGATTCCAACCACTACCTAACTATGTTATGACACTAGAGACATACACATTAGCACGACACGCTGTATGCTTTATTGGGGTTCATACTTCCACTGTTATATTTGTAGGATGTTGACATCATCAGACTAGACATGGTAATGTGTGTGCACTTTGTTTTATGTAATCCCAGGACTGCACCATGGGAGACAGCAGGTGTTAACAGCTTGAACAGGACTACACAATTCTTAGCTTGCGTGATCTATCTGTGGACCAGTTGCCAATCCATCATATGACTATGCATATTTATGCACAGAGTGTTGATTTTGTGGATGCGACATCTGTCTGGGATATTGGAAAAGGGGTATTCAAGGCCTATGTGGGATGTGTGTAGCTCATTTCTGTGATGTATGTCCTGGGTGGCTGCCTTGCACATAGTTTGTAGGGTTGTGTGTTGGTCGGCTGCCAATAGCTCTGTGTTTGACTTCAATCATGATGGGCCCCATGGCCTTGCAGATCAGACGTCATAGGCATATAAGACTTTAGTTCCCATGGTGTATTGTGCACCAATACTTGTGGAGTGTGCCATATGTTGCTGTAATACATTCAACTGTTTCATAACCTGTAGAGAGGGTAAGGCTCAACAGACTGTTCAGGTGATGGGTCTGTTTGTTCTGCAGTTCACTTATGACACATATGGGGAAACAATGTAATCCAATCAATGCCATGTTTTCAGCTTTGGAAGTGGCTGTTTACACATGCTACATGTGATATCTCCTGGTATGGTGATAGGGCCTTTTGTCAGTGGGAGGTGCCTATGTATGTATGTGCTTGTGTGACAGGATGTTGACATTGACAGTCATTTACAGTTGGCCCTGACTCAGGACATATATGAGTGTACATTGCTATTTATGACATAGCTGAAGGAAGTGTCATAGTTCTGTCTGGACTCCTTCACAGATTATCTCATGAAACGCCGACAAACATAGGCACTAAACCCGTGTTATACTCTTTTACACACTTAACACCCTACTGATCCTTTTTGATCAGTCAGATGAGTATTTCATCATAACATCTTGACATGTCTTATGGTCGGCTTTGTGTGTACTCTCCAGTCCAGCTGGTGAATATGGGTGTTTTGAGGCAATGTTACAACTGCCTTATGTACACAGACAACCCTTTCCTCTTCACAACAAACTCAGATATTTGTGAGAGATGCAGCTATATAGACAAACTGGAGGCTGAGCTCTCTAGACCCATGACTGGCACAGTCTATCAGGAGGAGACGGTAACCACACACACACCATGACTCCAGTGTCACGTAGACCTATAGCAACAGCAGACCAAACACATAAACACACAAAAACATACTCGGAGGTTGTAAATAAAAACTGCCTAAGCAGCAGAGACCCCCAAAGCAGACACACAAACAACTGCTTCCACACAACTATACCCACATATCACAAAGTACACAATGTCAGTGTGCCACACAGTCACTGCCCTTAAGGCTAAACGACACACCTAATACACCTGTGATAGGTGACTCTATTGTCAGACACACTGACGTCCCACTCACCAGGCTGAACAAGGTGAAGGTCACTGTAAGCTGTCTGTCAGGTGACAGGCTACGACACATAACACATGCACTCAGGTCACTCCAAAGCAAGTACAGATGTGACTCCGTCATTGTCCATGCTGGTGTGAATGTCCTGAGACATTCCTCCCTGGACTACATGAAAAGTGACATAGAGGAGCTCTATGATCATGTAGCCCAGGCCAGTATGACCCTGACCTTGTGTAGCATCCTACCCTCACCACGAATGATGCCACAGTATGACAACATGATCAATTTTAACAGCTGGCTACCGTATTTATGTCATTCACAGGGGATCCAGTGTGTGTTGGCCTGCATCATGCCACGTTGCTTCACTAGGGACGGCTTGCACCTTTCACCCCTGGGCTTTCCAATGCTGGCTTAGGCACTTTCCACCCCCATAGTGCCGTTTTTAAGCAAGGCTCAGAAGACAAACCCAACTCCATAGACAATACAAGGTAAGGGACACTACGAGTAATGCTGCTCAATGCCAGACGTCTACACCTGTAAATGCACACAGTCAAGGCTCTCTTCAGTATGGAGAATTTCAATATCTGTGCAGTAACAGAAACCTGATTCAAGGCTCCTGAGAGCACCCCTGCACTACCAGGCTACACTTCATACCATGATTTTCGGCCACAATAACTGAGCCACACCACAAAAGGAGGGGTAGTATCCATATACATCAAAGATACACAAACCTCCAGGTTAGTAGCACTACACAAAGCATCGGAGAACATCCATGTGTAACTAACAGTGGGCTACACTGCCTTTCAGGCTGTAGCCTGCTACAGGCCACCCTCCCAAACTCAGGGACCCCACTCGGCTTTCCTGAGAACACTGGAGAATATGTAGGTCTCACCAAACACCATTATATTGGGTGACTTCAACTAGCCAAACATTGACTGGGAATACTACTCAAGCCCCAACACCCTCGCCCAATGGTTCCTCGAATATATAAACCCAAATGCTATGGAACAACTGGTCACCACCCCTACAAGAGGGGTATACATATTGGACCTGGTCATCAAGAACATGGGGATTTTATGGTCCACACCATAGGCATGCCCCTCATTGGTAAGGTCAGACCATACATTTATCTCACTGGACATCCATATCCCATCCCCACCAAGGTAGTCTCGGTGAGGAACTTCTCAAAAGCAAATGTCACACTTCTCAGAACCAAGGTGGTTTCCTTCAAAGCCCCTGGGCCAGTGGGAACTACAACTCATACCACAGTATGCTTTAGAAACCCATTGTATGGACACCTCAGGAAAGCATGGATTATGCTATCCCACATGAGTCCAAGACTCACTCCTCTAAAGGCAGGTGACCTGTCTGGTGGACCCCGGCCATAAATAAGCTATGCAACAAAAGGAGCAAGGTACTACATGATTGAGCAGTATCCCACAAAGGCGAGGCATCTCTGATCAGTACTAGCAAGAAGCTACAATCACTCATAATATCATCTACAGCCAGCTTCAACAGTAAGATTGCACAAGACACTACAGACAATCACAAGGCCTTCTTTAGTTATGTCAGGAACCTGGGTGGCAACTCCCAGATATGCTCTGAGTTAGTGCATAATGACAACAAAATACACTGAACCCGCAGACATTGCCAACATCCTGGCAGACAGGTTCAGTGCATATTTCTCCCCTCATCACATGAAAGTACAAATGTCCATCCCAACAGAGTGTAGCCTGCCTGACATCACAGATGAACATGTGAGAGCTGCCCTCTCCAAAGCAA
This sequence comes from Protopterus annectens, assembly GCF_019279795.1. Taxonomy (NCBI): domain Eukaryota; kingdom Metazoa; phylum Chordata; order Ceratodontiformes; family Protopteridae; genus Protopterus; species Protopterus annectens. The sequence goes on along the minus strand of NC_056751.1, from coordinate 609,342,607 downwards.
TAACACAGCATCAATGGGACCAGATGGTGTCCCAGGCTATGTCTTACACAAGCTTCATGAAGAACATAACCCTCACATAATGTCACTGTTCAATATCAGACTTACTACAGGATATGTACCCAAGGACTGGTGTACAGCAACAGTGGTCCCGCTCCACAAAGGTGGTGCCACAAGGGACCCTGGACACTATCAACCTATAAGCCTGACTAGCCTGATCTGCAATGCTATGGAGCGTATCATCATGGAACTCATAAACAAACATTGTCAACCTCCAGACACTGGCTCCTACCCAATTCACCTTTGTTAAGGGCAGATCTTGCCTCTTGCACCTGGTCGACGTCTTTGAATCAGTTACCAGGCCCATATACATAGGGAAAGTAGTCCACACAGCCTACCTGAACCTCACAAAAGCCTTTGACACAATACCTCACTTGAGCATCTTCAATACACTCACCAGCTTAGATGTCAACACATATGTCACAAGATGGATTGCAAACTGCATCAGGAATAGCACCCACATGGTCAGAATTGCAGGTGCCATGTCAGACTCTAGACCAGTTACGTGTGGCATCCCACAAGGCTCAGTTCTGGGACCTCTCATGTTCAGTATATATTTCTCTGAGGTACAGGCTAACACGGGAGGACTATGGCTGACCAGATTCATGGATGACTGCATACTGGGTGCCATAATCGACTCTCCAGCTGACACATGTATCCTCCTAAAGGGTCTCACTGAGATGGATAACTGGTATCAGAGCCATAGCCTACAGCTAAATGCCATAAAGTGCATAGTCATCCCCTTTGGGAATAACAAAGTGCACACAGATTACCACATAGGTGGTAATCCATTACGTACAGCAGGTGTAGTTAGGGATTTGGGGATGATAGTAGGTAGTAATCTCTCCTTTGGAATTCATGTTGCCAAAGTGGTTAGGTAGACCTTCTATATAGCCCACCTTATCCCAAACGGTTTCACATCTAACTCAAAAGAGGTCATTGTGCACTTCTACCCATCAGGCCTATACTTGGGTACAATGCCCCATTTGGGATGTACCTTATCCGACACCTGTAGCAACTGTAATGACCCAAAGGTACCTCACCACGTGGAACAGCAGACTCATACAGATGCCCTACACAGTTCAGCTACAGAAACTCCAGCTGTACTCAGTTGCTTACCGCCTACCCAGATGCGATCTGTGCCTGCCATATACAGCCATGTCCAACCCAGACTTATTGTTCATGCCCCACCTCAGGTTATCAGAATCCCTTACAGCTACACACTCAAGGGACTTCTACCTCAGCACAGGATTATTAGGACATGCTGGAGGGACACATTCATATCCCAGAAGCTCACCTCACTCTGGAACGTAATCCCAGTCCAAGTTAGGCAGACCTCTCACTGTCCCTCTGTAGGGGAAATCTTGACGAGTGTATGGGTGATCATACATTTACTCCTGGGATCTCTTCTGGGTCCCTGCTAGACAGAGGCATGATACACTGACAGTACAATGGCTATCTTGTGTGACCTACTATTCAAAGGCACAGTATACTAGTCTACAGGGTGGTGAAAGCCAAACACACTCTGGCTAGGCTTATGAATGCCCTAGGGCTGATATCTAGTATCAACCTATGTACCTATGATAATGTTTGTAGTGCACATTGTTTACTGATGATACTAACTGCCAGTTTGTTATCTTCTTTGCTTTCCCACTTTCTATGTACAACCTATATATATGTAGTACATATTTGATTATGACAGGGTTCCAAGATGTTATATGTGTGTCTGTTGTCTTATAACTGTGTGCACAAGGCAGGATTGGGGGCTAGTGAGAGGTTCCTGGGGTAACACGTGAATGGCCAGATATGTCTGGCCCATTGCTGCAGTCAGACATGGCCTAAGTGTGTGAGCATGCCCAGTTTGGCCGTTCAGTGTTTTGTTGCCTGACATTTGTCTCATTTATTCAAGTGTGTGAGCATGCCCAGTGTGACCTTTCAGTATGTTGCTGTCTGGAGTCCACTACATTTGTTACCATGTGTGAACACGCCCAATATTAAAATGTATACTTTGTGTGTTGGAAATCAAGTTATATTTATACTGCAGGGCTCACCTTTGTGTCATAACTAGACTTGACTTATGCTGTACCTGCAGGGTTTCCATGAAACACTTTGCATAGCCTTATTAACATGTCTTCATAAAAGCTGACCAGCGGAATACTGTTGTGGTTTAGTGGTTCGGTACTGTGACTATAGTGCACATTATCCTGGGTTTGAGGCATATCACTGCTTTAAATTTTCATACTGGCCAGACCAGACTGCTTAAGGTCCTGTAATGCATATATGTACATGTTTACCTGATTTTGCTCACCTATGCCCAACTTTGACCAGACTTGCTCAACATTGCTTAACATTTTCCAACATTGCTGAACGTTGGCCAATATTGCTCAACATTGCCCAAAATTGTGCCAGTTACTGTGTACAATTATGTTTACATATACTAAGTAGTAGCAAAGCTGTTTAGCACTGCTTTATATTGCTTAAAACAAGTCAATCATGCCTCAGGTCGTGCTGCAGGGCTGCCTATGTCAGATGCACATACTACACCCCCTATACATGTTTGAAACAGGTAGTGTCAAGTTAGGCATCCCTTTTAGTATATGTGCAGGTCAAGGAGAGGTGTAATTTCCAGGGTTCCTACTGAGCCAGTGTATGTGCTATGCGTTGCCTCTTTGCCAAGGCCAAAGCATACTGGACATGCCTCCTTCTGCCTACTGGGGTAGGCTCAGGTTGTTCCTCCTCTGAGTCACGCTCTGCCTGTGATGGCCTTGGCAATGGTGGGGGGCTGTCTGGCCCGGGTCTGTGCTTATCCTGTTGCAGCTGTTTTCACAGGATCATATTATGTAGCATAGCACATGCCATGACAATGTGGGTACATGTAGTTGGTGAGTACTGCAAGGCTCCACCAGATGTGTCCAGGCACCAGAACCGTGACTTGATCAGCCCAAACAGACGCTCAATTACATTTCATGTTTGTGCGTCTGCCTCATTATTGCATTCCTGTTCAGGTGTGTGTTCATTTCTGATGGGTGTCATCAGCCACGGCTCCAGTGCATATCCAGCATCCCCCACTAGGTGACCATGAGGGATGTCCCCATTGGCAAATGACTGGTACAGATGCGTCAAATGCCAGATATGGGAATCGTGGTAGCTTCCAGGGCAGCCAGCACACACATTCATTATTATGCTCTGGGCATCACACACGACCTGGCAGTTGATGGAGGGGAAGCCCTTGTGGTTAATGTAGGCCCTACCTCGCTCACCGGCTGGTGCTTTGATGTGTATATGCGTGCAGTCTATTGCACTCACTACCTCAGGGTATTTCGCTATTTGCTGGAAAAGACGCATATTGCTGGCCAATACCTCACGAGAATTGGGGAAATATACATGATCACCGACATGTGCTGACATGGCATCCAGGAACTGGTGCAGTACCCCGGATGCTGATGCCTGTGAAATCCCCATCATATCACCAGTTGGTCTCTGCAAGGTACCTGTTGCTAGTATTCATAGGCCAACACATACCTTGGTTTCCACTGGGATGGGTTCCCCTCTGTTTGTTCTGTGTATGAGGCGTGGTCTGCACAGCTCAACAATTTGCTGCATGAGGTTTCTGTCCACTCTATAGCTCTCCACTACCTCCAGCTCATGTAGCCCCTGGTAGGTTACCCTGGGCCTGTACACTCATCTCCGTCTCCTCACTATGGGTTGTCCAGCAGCATTCTCATTGTCACCACCCTCAGCATGTTGCATATGTCGCCTTATAACAGCAATGGCAGCCCCTAACATATCTTTGTCTCAGTAAAGCTTTTTCAGTTTTCACTTCTATTAGCTTACTGCAGTGTTGCAGTTTCTCTGAGAGAAACATAGTGGAATGTTGTCTGCAGAGTTTTAAGTGCTGGGCTGGGCTAGTGTACTGCCTGTGTAATTGCCTGATTGTGATTGTTTTCACCTGCTAGCTCTGCTGATTCTCCCTAGTTGACTTCCTACTCTTTGTTGTACTTCCTTTTCCCTTTCTGTTTCCACAGGGGGCAGCGCTGTGCACACAAGCGCAAACACGTGCACACCAGCTCACACGAGCGCACACATGCTTACACGGCCTAATACTTGGTAATTCCTGCTTAAACACACGCACACAGGTGCAAATGCATTTACACTAATTTAACCATCCTTACACAGGCTTACTCTGGCTTAAACGCGTGCACATGGCCACACACACGCGCACACAGTCTTACTCAAGTTCCCGGGCATGCACACTTGCACAAACAAGTTGCAACCACTTCAACCAGAAACTTTAGTGTTATCCACAGCATACACATTCTATTTCTTGACTTTAGCTTGGATACCTGGTGACACCTCTTCCAATGATGTGTAACTGACATCAGACACATGCCACTCTGCTCCAGTGAGCTTACATTCTATCATACATACCCCCCTCATGATGTCACCTGTCTTCTACTCTGTTACTCCCCTTATCCTACTCTTACACTCCACTGACTGTGCTCATTTGCTATGTGGACTTGGGATTCAGTATCCTTACCCTCATTTGGATAGGACTGCCTACTAATGCTTGGTTACATCTCTTAGACTTGGCTCCCCCCTTTGCAACCTCTACTCAGTGGCCATGTTGTCTTCAGCCTGCCATTCACTTGCATTGTATAGTATGATATTCTATAATTTCCTATTTGTGCATTTTAATTTATGGTTTTCTATTTTTTAGAGTGCAGCCCGTTTGCGTGGCACTGCACTACTCTTAAACCTCAGAGATTGGGGAAAAAATACATTTATTTTTCATTATTGCATCAGGGAACATTGCCAATGGCTGTATATTTGGCCATTGGCATGTTTCCTCAAATGGATGCAGCCTTTATTTGGAGCTATCACGGCTCCGTTTTGCTATTTGCAGAACGGTACTCAGTTGTCAACTGAGTACATTTCTGCAAATAAGGCTGCTCTTACTCGGACAGGTTCAGGTTTCCTGGATCGCAAATTTGCCTCATTTGCATGCCTTTCAGCAGCAAATTAGGTAATTTGCATATCCTAACCCTGTCCGTGTAAGAGCCGTTTTAGGAGCTCTCTTGCACACCCCTGCCGGCTGTTCCTGGATCGCTTGTCGGATATGTTGGCTGCATGGAGTCTTACTCTACTCTTAGACTCAGTGCAAGCCTTCGTGAATCCGGCCCATAGTATTTAACACTCACCATTTGGAAATGTCATGGAAGTGAATATAATGAATAAGTATGCTAACATGTTACCATTTATACCTTCACTTATTTGTCATTCTAAGGAAATAACCCGACATTTGCATATCTATGTCAAAACATCATAGAGGAGTTTAGATTGAAACTGAATAATTATTGTATTGAAAAGAGTCTGGAGAGTTACATATTCTTAATGTCTGTCATTGCTAACCTGTTATAATTCTGTTTTCTACTATTAATGCAACCCAAGAAACATGTGGACAACCATAGGCCAGATTCAGTACAGTTCAAGGAAAGTATTTGTGGACAGTGCAATGTGCCAAAGGAAGACTTCCATGTACCAGGAGATGTAATTTCAGAAAATGAGCTGAAAGCACTCTGAGTACTTAACTACATAGTGAAGTATAATTACAGATTCCGTGCACAACCGTCTAATTCCAAAACACATCAGGGGCAACCAACACAACTTAAATGCAATAAACTGGAATGCCAGATCGTTTTTGAAATCTGCAGTGTATGCTATACGTCACACAGGGAAAGGTAGTTACTCGTATGGAGTCTGTTGTATTCTGTAATGATGCCAAAAAAGAAAATAAAAAATGCAACCTGCAGTTAATGAAATGCAACAGACTACAGTGACACAAGCCATAAATGAGGCTATGGCTGTGTGTCCTAGAAGCCAGCCAGCTAGAGTCAGAGCAAGGCTGCAACTAAACCAGCTGTCAGATCAGCAAATAAATCGACAGGTACTGACTAGACAGACAACTGGTGCAGGCTGTCTGCAATGTGTGCCCCACACATGCTTGTGCAAATCCTGTAATGAAACCCTCTCCTCCTTGAAATCAAAGTGTCCCTCAGCCTGGTTGTTCTTGCATTTTAGACATTCTAGAGACACATGAGAGATGCTGTGAGAGTGTTGCAGACAGATGCCAGCTGTATCCTGGCAACAATGCGCTGAAAGGGCTGGTCATCACTGAACTGCCAGGTTGTGTTAACAGTAGATGGTAGAAAAACAAACATCATGGCAACACAAACTGGAAGTACAAGAACATAGATAGGATGTAAGCCAGGTATACCTCTCACAACAATATCTATAATGACCAAATGTGTGTTTACTCCCCTCAACAAGTGACTGTGGTTATCCACTTGAGCTATGGCTAATAACCCTGTGCTGTGAACCATCTAAACCTACAAAAGAGACTTACAATAGAGCACAAGCAACAACCAGAAACACCCAAAACCATGTGTTTGGTATAACAAAGGCTAGGTTCAGATGTCTAGACATATCAGGGGGGGTGCACTGCAATATACACCTGAAAAGGTAGCACAGATGATAATGGTGTGTGCCATGCTGTACAACATACTGACTAGAGCATACTGTGGCTTTCCAGCTACAGGTGTAGGTGAGCTACCCCAGGAACCAATAGATATCAGAAGAGGATGTCCCACAGGTATCAGAGGAGGAACAGGAGGACACAGGGGACAGAAGACACAAGTGTAGGCAACATAACCATTTCAGCTATCTATGATTTAGTCTATTATGCAAATTCTTTGACTTGTCTTCTCAACGCAAGTTATTATTTAATCATCTCAACTGTTGTATTCTAGTTTGAAAATGTGACTGATTTCATGCACTTTTTCTAATTTGTTATTGTTATTGTTCTTATATTTGCGGATCTTTTTCTACCCGGGTCTCCACTGAAAATGGACCCAGTCCAGCTGGATTTTCCCAGTTAACAAATGTAAAATAAATAAATAAAATAAAAATATGATGCAACCACAAGTGCAAGCCCAGGCAACATGGCAGCATCTGACCCACAACTTTGAGTCATGACAAGCCACACATACAACAGTACACAGAATAAACACTGATGTTCAGGTGTTGCCCCCACACAGTAGCATGGATTGCATCTCAGGACAATTGCCCACTAGATGTACACACTTAGCATCAGACATAACACCATGATCACAACATATATCAGTATAAACATATACAAATCTGTCACAATAAGGATCATCAACTATGGGCATAACTGGCATGGGTATGCATGCACACTCAGATTGCTGTATCAGTGCATGGGACACAATAAGGTACACACATCAGTGCAACACATTCCTATTTCTCCATTATAATAAGCTTCAAACAGTTAAACAACACAGGATGTAATGCAGAATGTTTAATATCACAAGCCAACTATATCACTGTACAGTATGGATGAAGTAATGTAATAAATGGAGTCAGTTGTCATTAGAAAAACTGTTGGACTCACATGGTATCAGACATGTCAACGAACACAGACAAATGACACTATCAGTGTTCTGCACAGCTATTATCACTATGGGGTGAGAATAACACTGCAAGACAAAGTAGATCAACTGCTACTGGAATGTAGTCTAGGGTGCCACATGGATGGATCACACCATGGTCTTCTCTGTCCCTATCGTGTATGAACACACTTGGTCCATTTTGTTCCACAAAGGAAACTGATGGGGTGACACCAGTATGTGTTGGTGAAGGAGCATGGCTGTGACCTGACTGTTTGGTCATGACTGCTGGGACCATAGCAGATGGACCAGCAAGTGGAAGTGTGTGAACATTGGAGCATAGACACTGGTTCCCAATAGGCAGCATTGGTTCTGCTGAGAGGGGACCTGCATCTCCTATGGCAATTGGCTAGGCACAGTTAGGACATGCAAAACCCTACCTGTACTGAGGCACTGCTGTAGTACTGTAGAGGCCAGAGATTCTACTGACCATGCCACACATATTCTTTTATTCTTAGCAGCCAATAATGCCATTACCTCACCGTGTTTGCTCTCCTATCCTTCATGCAGTACACCCAATTGGAGTGCAACATGATCTGTGGCAAAAGCACGTGCATGACTGACATTTCTGAAAATGTTCATTTGCTTGTAGTATTAGGCAGACACCCTATGACACCTGCCCATGCACACCATGTGTACACCTATGATTACTGTGATGGTCGGTATCAATGTGTTGGGAACTGTCAGCATCAGCAACAGTCTCAACTTGGGCATGTTGTTTACTGGGCTCATCCTTTCCACCATTTGATGGCTCATCATTGTCCGAATGGCTGAACAAGTTTCCATCAACAACAGAGGCTGCAGCTATATCCACATGATTATCATCATCTTGGCCTGACTATATCACCACATCACTGTCCTGTGTGCCATGGGCCATGCTACCATACTGCGACACATCAGATCACACATCATACTCACTGGATGGGTTAATGGAGGATATAGATAGTTGATGTGGTAAAAGAACAGACAGATGACTCAGTTCAGGATAATGTGCTTATATCATATGCTGGATATCATTAGAGACGTATGACATATATACCTCACTGTGATGTCACAGATAATAGTGATTTCCCATTAGGTTTTGCCTGTGTATGGATGAGGAAATCTACATAACAGAGAGTTAACATTTAGGTTATACAGCTGACGTACATGACATATGTGATGAATAAAAAATAATACACCCCTGACAAATCCTCCTGGGAGGACAATGCGGTAGAACAGGAATGCACTTCAACTATTGTAGGTAAAAATGTCAGCATTATTAATCACATCACTGCCAGCATGACCTACTCAAACAGTGTTAAAATATACAGTAGGTTTTACATAGACACACCACTTGTTTGTGCACATGATGATTATGATGATGATGATGATGATGATGATGGTGGTGATGATAATGATGCAGTCTGTCCTATGAATGCGTAGAAGGACACAGTATTAATGGAGGACAACAACATGAGTAACAGCTATGACAGGCATGAAAGACAGGAAATAGCATACCACACCTGACACCTTCTGTTGTGAGTTTGTGTTTTGTACTGTGGATCCTGCAGTGGGAAAGTTAAGAGAAAGACAACACAAGCCTGTATGCAGGCAACAGAATATCATCAGTGTGACATATATGACAAAGTAATGAGGGCTATAGATACATACCAGATGTTGCACCTGTTGGTCTGATTAAAAAAACAGTGATATTGATGTCACATATCACAGGTCTGCTAAACATTGTTGCAAACTATGAACCTGTTGTGGTAGCATAAGACATCTGTCTGTGCTTGTACCTGCACAGCTTAGGCCCCCACTGGATGTATCTGTAGTGTACAATGTTAGGAATAAATAAATATATTAGTAAACAGCAGTGCCATGATATGAGGCTGAGGAAATAACAGGAAGTGGTCACAGTAACTCAGTATGGAGACACTCACTTGCCCTTCCCCAGTATTGTCCAGAAGTAGACGGACATGTCAGTGTTAATGCAGACAGCATTACTCATGTTGGCTGCACTGTTCTCTCTGTACTAAAGTTGTATGAGTACATGTCATTACACTTACAGTCATCATCATCACCCTATGTGGAGCTGTGTGCACAGTTCAAATCTGTTGTTGTAAATCCCAAATGACAATACATGAATATACATGCAACCGCAATGTGTAATGATTTACTCTATAGTTATCCATATCGTGCAAAGTAAGACATACATTTTTCAGCCTGGAACTCCTGCTTCTATCCCACACCCAGGTATGCATCACTCCCCACTCATCATATGTAGGGAGGCAAGAAAGATTACAATCTCATCGGGTGGGGGGGTCAATGGTGGTCCACCACCAGTGGCATCCCTCAATTTCGGAAGACATTGTAACATGTTGGCAGCACAGAGAATCATGTCAGAGCAACATTGTAGAAAGGCCTATTGTGCCTTCAACTACATTAATCATGTTGGTGATGTCAGCCCACACTTCATTCCTCCATACTGTATTCCCTGTATGCAAAAAGGAGTTTCTGTCCATGTTGTCACAGATCATCTAGTACGAAGTCATTTTCCTGTGGGGAAACATTGTTGCCCTTAGGTCTGTTTGCCATCTGAAAGACAGTGATATGCACATAATCATAATCCTGTGGTGTCCCAGTTATGCAGATGGTTATGTGGACAGCATATGTCACTATAAACAGTATGCATTCCTATGCAACGTAAAAGTCTATGAAACACTGACTCAGACAAATACTAATAGGATATATAGAAAGTAACATCAATGCCTGCATACATAACTAGTGATATCTGATGAGGCTGTCTGTGGGATTCAGACTCCTTATACTACATATCTGTTGATTGGAGGTTCAATGGCAACAGCATCATGCCACAAGAATCTGGATGCATTTTGTATTAAAGTACTACACAAATTATCATTTAAACAACTTATGGAAAGCATCAAAAAGCTTAGTATAGGTAAACAGGCCACTGAGAGTACAGACCCTTTTTAAAACTTGTGTTAAGAACCATCGATGAAGAAATATCTGTAATCGCAAAAGGATGCAGTGCATATGGATACTGTTGGAATCCCTAGCTTGCCATATGTATGCCACAAAGTGTATGGAGTCACCCATAAGACATACAAATGAGCTATAAATCTGTCTTTATGTATGCTCACATTTGCTATGTAAATCTGTCTATATAACTGCATATAGGAAATTAATGCATGTCCTTAATGCAGATGGCAACACCAGTGCGCATAAAGGTAAATCAAACAGAACTCCAGTGATTTACAAGCATTTGCTTAAAGCACATATTTTCAATAAAAATAATTCTAAACATGTACATTCAAGAATGAGTAATGTTAACAGAGGTAATAAGTGCAGGGTTAATAAACCTTGTTATAACCTGCTATATGTCTAACAAAGTTTTTTGCAATATGGCATTATTTTCAAAAGTGCTATGAAGTGTTGTTTTGTCATTCATTATTAAATTAACTTCAACAACCACCTCATCCTTATCTTTTGAGGGAGTCAAATGGTCAGTTACAGTGGAAATGAAGAACAGCAAGAAAATAGAGATGTATGCATTTGCTTTGTGATGGGCACTTTGCCAAGGAATATCTTTAAATGTAGCCCCCCTCACATACCGTTCTGTGTCCCTGATGTAGTACAGCACCTTTTATGTCTTAGTTAACAGACGCTCTATTATACATGACACTCTCCCACTGTCCCACTGCCTGAAGAATGAAGGTTTTCCATTGCTGTTAATGGTTGTGACTACAGTGTTGACATGAATTTATTCTGCTAAGCATTTACCTACATGCCCAGCGGGTGTTCATTGTTTGAAATCCTAAGCAGTGATCCATATTAGTAGCCCATCACCCATCCAGGTGATGTCATAAACTCAAGTCTCTTCACTGCATTCACAACACACACACTCTCAGTCAAGATGGATTAAATGGACTGATAGGTGGTGAGGTTAGAGTTTGGATGTATGTTAGAGTTCAGTGCTTGAATTTCATGTCCTCCAGTCTGTGTTCAAAGATGTAAAAGCTCATGTGTAACATTGCAAAATGTGTATTATGATTATCTGATGTTCATCAGAAGTAAATTTTCTAGTACCTGCTCTGAGCAATGTATGTCCCTGTTATTTGAGGACTATATCATTCATAGCTGCTGTTTTCTTTTTTCAGGCTTGATGAAGACTGAACCCGAAATTTAACAGTATGCATCAAACTTATTCGCAGGGCTGAGGACCAGAGGAGGAAAAGAGATATTTTGCTTAATGTTTCTGTTTTGTTAAATAAAATGCCTCTGACCCTGTCAAAGGAAAAATAACTTCAAAAATGATCACTACACAGCAGGTTAAGATTTAGGCACATTAATCTTGCAGCAAGGAAACAAAAACATGCTAATACAGAGTTTGTCTAGCTAAAATAAGGAAGTAACACCATCTTTATACTTTTCTAATAAGACATTGCCTACCAAGCTGACATAACAGATCACAAGTTCTAACATCATTACTTCATAGCAGCTGTTTGTCCATGATTTTCTGCTTGCACTATCAATTTTGTGAGAAACTTCCTAAGAAAAACAATGTGGCCTTGATGACCACCGGTTAGATACATCTTCCCACTATGCGATGTTACCACTCAAGGTACTATGGCTAATTCGAGCATAAAGCAAGTATAGATTACAGTCCATTTCTTTAAACAGTCCTTTGTCTTTCTGTTATATTCTTCCTCTGCAGCTGTGCATGTTCTTACAACACAAACAGAGCTGATTGTTCAAAGTTATAATATTATAGAAAACAGTATTATTTCTTTTATTATTTCCTGACCTAGCAGATAATCACCTGCTTCTCAGTACATTTACAAAAGGCATGAAAATGAATTTTGCTGTGCTAGCAAATGCTAGGTCAGAGGGCATCTTGCAAGTTTCAGAAAGCATACTGCAGTTTCAAAAACATCTTTTAGTCTCATATAAAACTAGGTTGTATATAAAATAGAATGAAAATGTGTTAAACTCTTTTAGCTTCTAATTAGCACTAAGCACACATATTAAATACATATTTTTCTGACATTTCCCCCCGTTAATACTTTTCATTCTAATTTCAAAAGCATAAACAGTTTGTTTCTTCTCCTAACCTCTTCTATTTAGGATTTGTAGTTAAGAGAGTCATTTAGTTTAGTCTCAGAAACTGACATGTCTATAAAATCTTCGATTAACTTTTTCATGCAGGGAATACCACAACAAATGCATGCTCCTAATAGGAGTAATCCCACACAAATGGCAATCAGGATGTTCATTAGGATGGAACCCCACCCCCCCAAACAAATTCTGGAAAAAGTCCGTCAGAGGGTTTGGGCCTCTTTTGGTCATGGCTGACACTTGCTGGATCACCTCAAGATGGTCGTTGATCTCGTGTTAATTATCTGGAACGTACAAACAGCACTTTTCTTTGATTAAAGTGCACGTACCACCTCTCGTCGCTAGGGTGAAGTTGAGAGCCATGCGGTTTTGAAGTACCACAGTTCTCATAGCATTCAGTTCATCAGTTATTAATTCGAGAGCAGAAAAAGTTGCATTGCTCATAACTTCGAGAAGTTTGGACCGTTTTCTCAGCTCCCAAATCGATTTTACTGCGCCATATGCAGGGGCTATTCCTGCCCAGGATATAATAGTATCACTCAAGTCCATGTGTGTCAGCTTATCTTTGTCCTTCACAGAATTATGGTTTCTCCAGCCTGCTTCGATTCATCCTACTGGATTCTTAGGTCTCTTGATCGGATTTCCAGGTTTCTTGGTGACCTCTCTGACGTTTCGAACTTTTCCTCGAGGCAAAACTACAGTGCGTCGTATGGCCAGAACCAGGTAACCCCAAAAAAAACTGCCAGACCAATTCTCAGGTAACCATTTGTATGTCTTTTTCCCACACACAAAATAACAATTTTCTACTTTAGTATTGATATATGATTTCTCTGCATGAAACATTTTCTTATCAATAATAGAAAGTTGCTTCAAAAGAACAGGATTCTGCTGTATTTCATTAACAGATTTACGCATCAACTCTAAATAAGAGTCATACTTTGTATCACAAATAGTCCCTGCATTATTAGCTTTGATATAACACTTGTAAGAGACAGTCACATTACAATTGCTCCAACCCACCTGGATAGTATCATTTTTATAAAAACACACAATCCCCTTTTGTGTAACAGGCAGGTACAACACTATTTTATCTTGTGATTTTACAGGTGTAGTATCAAAAATCAAATTTTTCCAGGTCTCATTGACCCCTAGGGGGACAGCAGTCATTAATAATCCCCCGTATGCTGTTGGTATAGCTGTGCAAAAACAGCAATTCAAAACATTAAAGGTTTCAGCATACACATATTTAATTGCTTGGTAAGTGTTAAAGTTTGGATGCCAGTCTATATGTAATGTATCACATTTATTCAGTTCAGCTTTTGTGGCTGGAAAAAGGAAAGGCTGCAACAAAAAGATTATTGTTACCAGTATAGCTAACTGGATGATCATGCAATTTTTCTGAGGTTGTTCTGCTTTTCTGTCTATTCTATACATGGTCATTTTGTTCTCGTTGTGTAACAGTAACAAGGTTTTCATCCAGTTCAAAGTTCTTGACTAGTTTGCAGTGTGACAAATGAATCCAGGATGCATGTTCTGCGATCTTGACTGCAGTGGGTGTTGCTAATAAAACTTGGAATAGCCCTTCCCACTTTGGGGTAATCCAGTTCTTCCTCTTCATGACTTTTATCCAAATCCAGGCACCTGGTTATACTACTGCTTCCAATGGTCTGGTCTGTTCTTTATCTGAAACAGAATTTAACTGTAACAATTGTTTGTTAGTCAAAAATTGTCGCATATACTCTGCAAGTGAACTGTCGGCCTCCTGATCTGCAGTCATGAGAGGTTTCCACTGAGGTACATAATATGCCCTCCCAAACAATATTTCAAAAGGAGTTAACCCCTTTGCATTTGGAACAGTTCTCATGCTCAACAGTGCCAGAGGTAAACAGTAAACCCAATTCGTTTGAGTCTCTGTGACTACCTTCCTAAGCTTACCGTTTAGGATCCCATTGTGCCTCTATACTAGTCCTTCAGATTGCGGATGATATGCACAATGTTTTTTTAAAGAAATACCAAAAAATCAGCTCAGTTGTTGTATAGTTTGATTTACGAAATGTGTGCCATTGTCACTTTAGATCTTTTCTGGTATGCCAAATCTAGGAATAATTTTCTTAATAAGTACTTTTGCTACAGTAGCTGCATCTGGATTTTTGGTCGGAGAAGCTTCCACCTATTTGGAAAATATATCTATAATGACAAGACAATACTTCTTATTTTCACATTTGTTCAGTTCTATGAAATCCATACAAATAGTATGGAATGGATATGGTGGTGTAGGGAAACTCCCTTGCTTAGGCTTCAACGCCCCTTGTGCATGATGCTTATTACAAACATGACATGCCGCACAAAAATTTTTAGTGTAGTTTGTAAATCCATATGTTGTAAACACTCGATTTACTAACTGTACCGTCCCCCCTGTTGAGACATGGCACTGCCCGTGGCTCAACAAAGCTGCATATCTAAACAAGTTAGACGGCAAAATTGGTTTTCCTTCTTTGGAGATGTACAGCCCTTTTTCAAGAATTGCTCCTCGTTTTACCCACTTCTGTTTTTCTACTTTCGTAGTAAGTGTCTGCATTGTTTTTAACATTTCTAAATCTAAAATTTCAGAAGGTTGTAATTTCTCACTCAAAAGAAATACTTCTGAAGCTGAAGCTGCCTGCTTTGCAGCTGTATCAGCTCTCGCATTACCTTTTGAAATCCTATCCTGTTGCTTGGCATTTGCAAATAGCTACTTTCTGAGGTAACTGAATAGATTCTAATAAATCTAAAATAAACTGCGCATGATTAATCGGTTTGCCAGTTGATGTTATCATTCCTCTATTTTTCCACTGCTGCGCAAAAACATGTACAGTAGAAAAAGCATACTGACTGTCAGTAAAAATATTTACACATTTCCCCTTTGCTAAGGTGCATGCCCGTGTCAAGGCAATCAATTCTGCTGCTTGTGCAGATAAGGTATGCGGTAAAGACTTTGCTTCTAAAATTTCAGTATCAGAAACTACTGCATACCCTACTAGATTCTGCCCTGTAGGACCCTTTCTGCATGAGCCGTCCATGTAGTATGTCACCTCGGCATCATCCAAGGGAACATCCGTAAGATCTTTTCTAGGTAGTGTCTTTTGCTCAATCTCCTGCAGGCAGCAGTGTGGTGTGCCATTCACAGGGGTTGGGAGCAAGGTTGACGGATTCAAAGTTGTACATCGTTCAATTGTTATATGAGGTTGGCTCAAGAGTATAGTCATACAAGAAAGATGTCTAGCAGGAGAAAGATATGCTACTTTTTCTTGCAGTAAAATGATCGTGACTGCATGAGGCACTCTCAATGTGAGAGGGTGGAACAACACTACTGAGGCCGAAGCCTGTACTGCCATTGCAGCTGCGACTACTGCTTGTACACAGTGGGGCAGGGATCACGCCACTGGGTCTAGCTGTGATGAATAGTAAGCTATGGGGCGTTGCTTGTCCCCATGTTCCTTCTTGGTAGTCGGTTTGGCTGCTTGTAAAATTGCTACTTTCCTGTCTTCATCTAATATCCTTCCCTCTTGGTATATCACATATCCCAGGTATTTAACCTGCTTTCTCCAAAATTGCAGTTTGCTTTTGTTTACTTTTTGTCCCTGTGTAGCTAAGAATTGTAGTAATGCTATGGTATCCTCTCTGCATTCTTGCTGGGTGTGGGCTGCCAGCAGAATGTCATCTACATAAAGTAAAATCTGACTGCCTCTCTGTGGGATAAATCCTGCCAAGTTACTTGCCATTTCCTGTGCGAATATTGTTGGACTTTCACAATATCCCTGTGGTAGTCGTGTGTATGTGTACCTTTTCCCCTGAAATGTAAATGCAAAGCAATGTTGACTGTCAGGGTGTATCGGTATTGAGAAAAATGCATTGCTAATGTCTACCACAGAAAAATACTTCTGCTGAGGCTTCAAATCATTCAATAAAGTGTGTGGATCCGGCACCGTAGGTGCTCTAGGTATTACTGCTTCATTTACAGCTTGTAAATCTTGGACCATACGCCATTCTCCATTTGTTTTCCTAACAGGAAATAAGGGTGTGTTACATGGTGAATCGGGAGATTCTACCAGTACTCCTTCCTTAAGTAAAGCTGCTGTTATAGGTTTGATTCCTACCTCTGCATCTTTTCTTAAGGGATACTGTCTCTTCTGTGGTCTAAATGCTGACTTTGGCGTGATTGTAACTGGTCCTGCTGTACGGATAAGTCCTACATTTGATTTTCCTGTTGACCAGACAGTTTCTGGTATGCTTTGTAAAGCTTTCTCTTCCTCTTCTAATAAGAGTGCTAATCAGCTGTCCTTGCTAGACTGCAAGTGCACAGCTGGGTGTGTCTGTGTTATCCAATTTAACTTCTGCTTTTGTACTCCCTGTTCAGATAGTTCTAATTCTGTGTGTTTTTCCCATCTTGTGACCTTTTCTCCTAGGTCTGCCCATTTCACATTCTTGTCCTTAGTCAAACTGATATGTGGTAGTCGATTGGATTTATAAAGTGCAAAGAATTCCTGGGGCAATGAACAGCTAACTACACTGTTCCCTTCTGTGTCCCAGTACAGATTACGCAACACTAATCTGTTTGCACGGTTTTTAAACAGTTCTTGCTCATATTCCTTATCAGGTCCTGGTGTGCTACAATAATACAGAGTACAATGCAACAAATGTTGTTTGTCAGTGTCAAGGGAGGGGGACTTACTGATGGCTACATTCATCAGTTCTTCGGTTACTGCCCCTGGACCAGTCGTAACCAAGTCCTGGCTGTACCAGTAAAATGTTTCACCCTCCAATCGCACCACAAAGGTATCCATTTGTCGCTGTGCTTCCATACCCTGCATAGTTGGAACTACTGCTATGCCAAATATCTGCATAAGGTCTCTACCCAAGAGATTTACTGGGCATTTTGCAGAAACAACAATTTTACTCTTCTGAGTCATTCCTGAAACAGGGTCAGTTATTGCTATGTTATGGGAGAGCAGCTCCCGATACAGCTGTCCATTAGCTGCTTTCACTAATTTGTAATCAAGTGATTCGGAATTTTCTGGTAGTTTGGAAGGATGTATCAGGGTCCGTGATGCCCCTGAGTCACACAGGAATTTTACTTCCCTCCCCTCTACCGGAAGTGTCCGGTTTTGTGTCTGCTAAGTAGAGCTCTAAGCTCAGTAATGCTAAGTCTAAAATTTCACTTTCTTCATTGTCTGTGATTTCTTGCACATTCTCTGTTCCCTCTATCACATTCACATTTGTCTTTTCTTGATTACTTCTTTCTAGTGATTCTTGACTATCATATAGTCAGTCCTCACCCTCATTATCTTCAGTGGCTACCTTCTTATTTTGCTTACAATCCCTTGCTAAATGTCCCTTTTTCCTGCATTTAAAGCATTCACCCCTTTTATTTCTCTCTTCAAACTCTTCTGATCGTTTATCAGATTGTTTGTTTCCCTGGACATTTTTCTTGCCCTTTTTCCCAGGCTGTACTATAAAGACTTCTGCTCCATCTTCTACTGCAAATATTTGGGTCTTCTTTTTCTTTTTGTTATTAAAATGCCTTTTGGCATGTCTTGCATATTCAAGTAATGGCTGTAATCTACTTGTGCGATGATCTACCATGTGCTTTGTAATGAAACTACTGATGGGTGCAATACTGCCTTTCAAAAATGCATTCTTTAGCTGCTGCTCATATGAGGAATCATGTGTTTGATCTTCAGGTACCTGCATTCCACAATGGTTATTAAAACATTCTAATAATCTAGAATGATATCTATCAACAGTTTCACCTTCTTGTTGGATGCATTGATTAATGCAATTCCAGTCTGCCCTAGGCTTCCATTTCTCAGAAATTCGGTCTGTCAGACCTTTCACTCTGTTATCCAGCTCTGCATTACTATGTGGGAGTGGCTTATGTTCTGCGTCACGGGGATTCCAGTTGCCACTGATCATGTGCCAATCTGGACCTACGATTTGTCTGACTACTTTCTCTACCTCTTTCCCATTTAAGTGATAGCTTAACCTCATGCCCTGTAAGTCTTCTAAGAATTTTCTAAAATTAACTTTCGGATGGGGAATTCCCTCTGTGGCTTTCTGGATATCTTTCGGTGTCCACGGTCTATATACTAGGATGGTTGGGTCCTGTCCTTCCTGTCCTGCCTGAGGATTTGGTACATCTATGAGCGGACATATCTCTTCTTCACTCATAGCTCGCGAATTTTCATTCATTTGATATAACTCCATATCCCCTCTTGTTTTATGTGTTCGAGACCTAGTCTTGACAGGATCTCTAACAAACGGTTTTGATTTTGCAGGGACAGCCGGGTATAGCGGAGGTGGACCAGTCTGTCCACTCGCTTCATATTCTGGTAAGGGAAGCGGAGGGGGCAGAGGGGCCGATGCTATTACCAAGTTATTGTCTTCTTTATCTAAAAACATTGCTTTTGAATTATTACTTTTCTGTTCCCTGCGGTTTGCTTCCTCAAGCCACCTGTGTGCCTGGGGAATGCCTAATTGGTGTTGCTTTTTTACCTGACCTTTTGCTTCGGTTTTAAGCTGTTTGACAAGTTTGATAAGCGAGAATTTTTCTAATTTGCCATCAAATTCATATTTATTAACCCATTTTGTATAGTATCTAACGTTATCATCACGCTGTAATTGCATGTATTTCACGTCTTCGGTTAACGGTGGATCTCGGGATCTTTTTGTGCACTTATTTCCCATGTTGTTCTAAAAATGTTACGTAACCCTTCTTATCACGTGGTACCACAATTTTTCTTTTTTCACAGTTTATCTAGAATTAAAGCAACGACCAGAAAATACCAGTGAGTAACAGCTCTACTTTCATAAAAATTTAATGAACAGTCCAACTTCTCTAGCGCCTCGGCCACAGCCTTTACAGAGTAAAAAATATAAGATAGACACAAAGCAATATATATAAAAAAATCTATTAATTAATACAATTAAATAATTAATCAATTATATAAAATTTAAACATTTAAAGCTGCAACAGTCAAATGAAACTTTGCCAGTTCCATTCCTTATTAAGTCCATGTGGATACAGAGTATTATACTTCATAATAAGAACAGATTCCTTTTGTCTTAATACATTTTTTTGAAGTCCAACATTATTAAAATGTAATGGAACATGTTCTAATATAGACACTTTCATACAATCCACATTACCATGATGTTCATTATTAAAATGTTCTGCAATAGGACTACTCATTTTTTTGTTCCTTACATCCCTTACATGTTCTTTAATTCTGTTTGACAAAGCTCTCTTGGTTTCACCAATATAATATTTTTTGCAGGAGCAAAAAATAACATAAATAACTCCCATACTGGAACATGAATATTTTGCTCTATTAGTAAATTTTTTTCCATTAATTTCTTTCACCTCAGTGTTTATATATTTACAAATAGAACAATTGTTACAAGGAAAAGTTCCTATCTCATTAATATTGGTTAACATAATTGCCTATAAACTGCCTACCTATTCTGTTTCCCTGATCTTATGACAAGACAGCAATCTTTTGTTGTCCCTGATCTGTACAAAACAAATCTCCCTGACAAAAACAGATACTGTAACAAGTCCCTGATCTAAAACAGAAAATAAGGTAAATTCCTCCTTACCTGAGCCCCCGTGATTGATCCGTCTTGCTGATGAAACCGTTGACTCGTCCTCCAATCGCAGATCAGAAACAGTGGCTGGCCTCTTTTGAACGACAATTCAGTCGGAGGTCTTTCAGTGCAGAAGAACTGATGTGGTGTATTCCCTGTACGGTTTATGCCACCGGGCCCATCTGACCTGAGTCAGAGCGAGAGTCTCTGGCTCGAAGGACCAAACTGTCAAAGGAAAAATAATTTCAAAAATGATCAATACACGGCAGGTTCAGGTTAAGGCACTTTAATCTAGCAGCAAGGAGACAAAAACGTGCTAATACAGCGTTTGTCTAACTAAAATAAGGAAGTAACACCATCTTTATACTTTTCTAATAAGACATTGCCTACCAAGCTGATATAACAGATCACAAGTTCTAACATCATTACTTCATAGCAGCTGTTTGTCCATAATTTTCTGCTTGCACTATCAATTTTGTGAAAAACTTCCTAAGAAAAACAACGTGGCCTTGATGACCACCGTTTAGATATATCTTTCCAGTATGCAGTCTTACCACTCAAAGTACTATGGCTAATTCGAGCACAAAGCAAGTATAGATTACAGTCCATTTCTTTAAACAGTCCTTTGTCTTTCTGTTATCTTCTTCCTCTGCAGCTGTGCATGTTCTCACAACACAAACAGAGCTGATTGTTCAAAGTTATAATATTATAGAAAACAGTATTATTTCATTTATTATTTCCTGACCTAGCAGATAATCACCTGCTTCTCAGTACATTTCCAAAAGGCATGAACATGAATTTTGCTGTGCTAGCAAATGCTAGGTCAGAGGGCATCTTGCAAATTTCAGAAAGCATACTGCAGTTTCATAAACATCTTTTAGTCTCATATAAAATTAGGCTGTATATAAAATAGAATGAAAATGTGTTAAACTCTTTTGGCTTCTAATTAGCACTAAGCACACATATTAAATACATATTTTTCTGACAGACCCTTGTTACAGGCCTGCAATTTTAAATTACCATGTATATTGTTTAGAATGCCTAAATACCTATCATGCATCAGTAAGGTAAGTGCAGTAATTACACTATGCCTGAGCTTAACAGTTTGACTAAAATCTAAATATGCTGAAATATCATTTAGCATCAAGCCATGATTTCTGGAGATAGTTTGAAATGTAGGTCACAACCTAAATGACAATTTGGCTTATGTATCTGTCACACATATATTGAGGTGGATATTTTTTACAAACAAGTCTGTAGTGCTTTGATTGCTGTTTATAATGCATGGGTTGGCACACTTATTTGTGTGGATGTGTGTTCCTATGGCCCAGTCTGTTGTGCATAGCTTGCCTATTGACAGAATGAATGAGTATTAACTGTCATTGTATTCACACTGTTGTTAGAAGACTGTTTGGCATGACCTTCAGTTCACCGTTGGTATTGTATCTGCCTACAACTTCTTTGGAGTTTCTGTTACTATGTACTTGTATCCTGTGTTTGTAGATACTTGTACATATAGGTGTTTTTTACAACAGTTCATAATCAGCAGGTAGCATCAGGATGTTTACATTTTGCAAGCTGCTAATTGTAGATATGTCATGCATACAGTTACACACATACAGTACTGTCAGTACAACATATAATAGATTATCATGTGTCACAGACTGTGATTATCAGCATTTCTTACTGTTGTATTTATTATGTTGATGTGGGTTCAGCCAATTACCATGCTGCCTGGCTCAGATGTTTGTCATATGGCTTGCCTAGTATCACAATATTGTCATCATACTTTGTCTTCATTTTAATAATGTCACTTGATGGCTGTTCGTGTGACTCATTACATGCATTGACTACAATTTGCATACGCACACAGACAGAACTGCTCAGGAAGGCATACAAGGGAAAAAGAAAGGGAATAGTGACATGCTGCCCCTCAGATCAACAGTTTACTGAGGCAGACAACATTATTAAATAGTGCAGATCATGCTAATAATGTTATCTTTACATTGACAAGCTTTTATTTTGTCAAATTTCAGTTATGTCAATGTGACATGAGGTAGTGGGGTTCCTATTACCTGATCAAACGTTTAGGTTAGCAAATACCTGAACGTCGAACTGGTAATAGTGAAAGCAAAAAACTGTGAACTCTTTTCCCATGGTAGAGTGATCTTGGAGTTGGTATATTTAGTTGGGGGAGTGTTGGGGGCGAAGTCCCCCACTTCATTCTGGGCATTTTGGTTTAAATTTTTTTTTTGCGGCTGAGGGAATTCATTCCCTACATTAAATCAGCCATTCGCTGTTTTAATTTTTCGATATTACCAGGTCAAAGTTTAGGTATTTGCCAACCTAAACATTTGATTGGGTAATATAGACATATGTAGTGTCGGGCATGATTCCATTCAAATGTCAGGATATGTTACATGAGCTTGCTTTGTGCATGATTGTCATACTTCATGCTAGCCAATATTCAAATGTTCAGGTGATGTCATGATTCCCACTGGTAAGCTGTCTTATGCATGCCATTCCATGTCTTTGATTGGCCTGCTCCCATTGGTGATGGATGCATTCTCCCTGACGTATTCTGTTATTGGATATGTCTATAATTATAGATAAAGTGACATAGCGTAGGTGTTTTGTGCATTAGTAGCCATTCACAAGCAGCAATTCTGTTAACTATAATTGTGCTACTTATTAATGTTTGCACCATTTTAAACTGAACTGTGTTTTAAATAAGAGCTTTGATGCATTCTACCACATCTTCAGTCTCATATTTGTAACTGCATGACTCACAAGTGGATGGGATGTTAATCAGGAATGTTAGATTGCAGATGTGCACATCAGTTTCATTTTAAGGTCAGCTATGATCTTCATGGGAATGTGCAGCATTTTAGACATTTGCTTTTCATTTCTGTCATGTTTTGCAATTCATCTTGACAGAGTATGGGACCCATGCACTATCGCCAATCAGACACAAATGATGAACACATGCCAGACTACTGATGAAGTCCTCAGATGATGACAATAATGAAACAACAATGATAAGGAAGCTGGACCCACACCTGCCAGAACCATCTTGCTGGCTGCACCCCAAAGAAGACAATGCCAGGACTACAACAGAGACAATTATCAGGAGGTGATCTGGGAGGGTGTGACCAATGTGTTTCAAACACAGATGAGGGACATGTTGGGGAACTTCTTCCAGGATATGGCATGAGCTATGACAGACTCGTTCAGGGACATTGCCTGGGAGATCATTCATGAGGATCATCCCCATCAGCCTGGTCTCTCAGTTCCATAAGCATTATCCGTGTGCTGCAATTGTGTTAAACTGTCAACATGCTGATTGCCATATCATTGACTGGCCTGTATATGCACTGCTGTGCATGCATACCATGTAGCTGCCATGCTTACGTGTTATCATTATGTGAGATTTAATTATGTTTCAATGTGCATGACACACATTAATACATTACACTTTCCTCCCACATTTATCGGTTTGTGCATTGTGACAGTTAACCTGAAGCTAGTTCTACAACAACTAGCCTATAAAAGTGTGTTTTACTGAAGGAAACTGACAGACACCAGATGCTGTCCATAATCCAGCACTACCATTGTGGTAGGGTTTGGATTTGTGTATTGCAATATTATGTATGTGGTGATGTGGCCTTTCCCTTTATTATTTATTTTATTTGAAAATGTATGGATTCTGTTGGAAACTGTAAGTTAGAGTAAGCATTTTTTTATATTAACAGAGTTAAGGTTATATTCCATAGTTATCCTTAAGCTTACTAGAGAGATTTTGTTATATATATGTATTTAATACTGTCAGGATGTTTGAATTGTAAGATGCTTTCTGTAAGTTTGTAAGTAAAGAAAAATCACTGTCACACAGTGATGTACATTAACAGTGTACTTGCAGGTGTTCTGTGAGCCACTGATACTGGGATATTCCTTTATGTACACTACAACCTGTGAGAGATGCACTTACCTAGCCAAACTGGAGGTAACGCTCTCTCCATCCAAGACTGAACTTGACAGTCAAGAGGAGAAGGTAAACACTTGCACCACACCACACTCATCACATATTCCCACTAAACCTACACCATCACAATCCACTCATAAAAACACAAAAACAATTGCGGAGGTTCTCAATAATAATCTGCTCAAGAAACAGAGATCTCCAAAGCAGTCAGCTGCCTGTCAGGTGCTAGGATCCACCACATAACCCATGCACTCAGGTGACTCCACAACAAGTACAAATTTGACTCTGTCATTGTCCATGTTGGTGTAAACGACCTGAGATGTACATCCCTGGACTACATGAAAAAAGACATGGAAGAGCTCTCCAATCTCGTAGCCCAGGCAGGTATGACAATAGCTCTGAGTAGCATCCTGCCATCTCCCAGAATGATACCGCAGTACAAGGACAAAATGATTAACTTCAACAATTGGTTAAGCTTGTGGTGTCATTCTAAGGGGATCCAGTATCTGTCTGCCTGGGACAACATGGTTGACAGACCACAATGCTTTGCCAGAGATGGTCTGCACCTATCACCCCTGGGATTCTGGATACTGGCTAAGGCTCTTGCCACCATATAGTGCCTTTTTTAGGCAAGGATCAAATGACAAATTCACCACTGTAACAGGAACAGAAGCAAAAACTGAGGGCAATGCTACTCAATGCTAGAAGTCGATATCTCAAAATGCACTCCCTTGAGGCACTCCTTAAAATGGAGAACATCAATATCTGTGCAGTGACAGAGACCTAGTTCAAGGCTCTAGAGAGCATCCCTGCATTACCAGGCTATAACTCATATTACACTTTGGACCGGAACACCAAAGGCAGAGGTGTGTCCATATTCATTAAGGATATCCACACCTCCAATGTAGATGCTCAGCCTAATGCATCCAAGGTTATCCAAGTGCAACTAACTCTGGGTAAAACTGCAATCCAAATTGTAGCTTGCTACAGATCCGCCACCATGCCGTAGGATTCCCACTCCTCTTTTCTTGATATACTGGAAAATATTAGGGTTCAACCAAACACCCAAATAATGGGCAATTTCAACTACCCCACCATTAACTGGGAAAACTATTTGTGTACCAACTCCTTCGCTCAACACTTTCTGGAGTTCATAAATTCCAATGCCCTGGATCAACTTATCCACACCCCCACCAGGGGCAACAATATCCTAGACCTACTCATTACCAACATGAGTGACCGGTGTTCCATACCTGAAGTCAACTCATTGTTGGTCAGATCCAATCATAAGCTAATCACCCTAGATGACCGCATCCCACTCCCACCCCCATTAAGGAAACCATGGTAAAAAAATTCTCCAAAGCCAACTTCATGCTTCTTAAGACAGAAGTGGTGAGCTTCTTGACACTCATGCAGATGGACAATACAGCTATGACTGCTGAATCCTAAACAAATGCACTCTATAAGCAATTACACAAGTGCATGGATCGTGCTATGCTATCCCAAACAGAACCAAAATGCTATCCTCCAAAAAAAGGAAGCCAATCTGGTGGTCCCCTGCCATAAACAAACTCTACAACAGAAGGAACAAACTGTTGCAAAAGAGAGTAAAATCCCCATGAGTGGAGGCGCTCCCTGGTCATCCTCAGTAAGAAGCTAAGACTCCTTATAAGCTCCTCCAAAGCTAGCTATGAAAACAAAATCACCACTGATTCTAAGAACAACCACAAAGCATTATATAGCTATGTCAGGAATCTCAATGGCAACAACCAGATCTGCTCTGAGTTACAGCACAACAGCATGAAAATTACAGAACCAACTGATACTGCCAACATCCTGGCAGATAGGTTCAGTGCCAACTTTACCCTCCTCTCACCCCCTAAAGGGCCCATATCTATACAGGAAGAATGCAGAGTCCCTGCAATCACAACTGTGCAGATAAAAGCTGCACTCTCTAAAGCCAAAAACACAGCATCCATGGGACCGGACAACATCCCAGGATGCCTTTTACATGAACTTCAGAATGAACAGGCTCCCCATCTAAGCACCATGTTCAATCATAGCCTCACATCAGGCTTTGTGCCCACTAAATGGTGCACAGCAACAGTTATCCCACACCACAAAGGGGGAGCCACCACTGATCCCGGGAACTATCGCACTATTAGCCTGACGAGCCTGGTCTGTAAGGCCATGGAATGTATCATCATGGAACTCATAAACAAAGATATTAGTAACCTCCAAACTCGACCCCACCCAGTTTTGGATTGTGAAAGGCATATCATGCCTCCTGAACCTGATCGACTTCTTTGAGGCAGTCACCAAAGCTGTAGATGAGGTTAAGGTGGTTCACACAGCCTATCTTCACCTCGCCAAGGCTTTCAACACCATCCCCCATTCTGGAATTATAGATAAGCTCACTGAACTAGGTATAAATCCTTACATCACAAGACAGGTTGCCAACTGGCTCACTGACAGAACCCATACTGTAAAAGTTGCAGACTCCAAATCTGACTTCAAACCAGTGACAAGTGGAGTACCACAGGGTTCAGTCCTGGGACCTCTCCTGCTTGGCATCTACTTCTCTGAAGTACAGGCTAATACAGATGGCCTTTGGCTAATGAAGTTCACAGATGACTGCAAACTAGGAGCCATAGTCGAGTCATCAAATGATGTGGACATCCTACAGAAGGGCCTCACTTAGACAGATGCCTAGTGTCAGAGCCATGGCCTCAAGCTCAATGCCAAAAAGTGCATGGTCATCCCCTTTGGTAAAATCTCTGTACCCATGAACTACCACATACGCGGCAGTCTACTTAATGCTGAATGTGTGATAAGAAACCTTGGGACCCAGGTGGATAGTAGTCTCTCCTTTGATAATCACATTGCCACAGTAGTCAGGAAATCCTTCTACATGGCACACCTTATCACAAAAGGGTTCTCATCCAGGAAAAAAGAGGTCATTGTTCCCCTCTACTCGACACTCATTAGACCCATTATAGAGTACAACGCCCCTTTTGGAATGTACCTCACAAGACATCTGCAGCAGCTGGAAAGGCCACAGAAGTACCTCACAAAGAGGATTACTGGCCTCAACCAGATGTCCTACACTGACTGTCTCAAAAAAGTCCAGCTTTACAACGTAGCATATCACCTACTCCGAGGTGATCTCTGCCTAACATATAAAGCTATGTCAAACCCAGAGCTGTTGGACATGCTGCACCTAAAGAAATCCCAATCCCTTTGAGCTACACGCTCTAGGGACCTAAACCTTGTCACCACAATAAACAGGACATGCTGGAGGGATAGATTCCTGTCCCAGAGACTTCCTATACTCTGGAACAAGCTACCCATCTATGTCAAGCAAAATTCTTCATTAGCACTTTTCAAGAAAAATCTTGATGAGTGGATGGGAAATAGGAAATACACCCTGAGGATCACTTCTGTGGCTCTGCTGAACAAGGGCACAGGAAAATAACTTTCTTGGGTGGTGTAAGCCAGGGAACCTGGTTGGCTAGGCTTACTTAGGCCCTTGGGCCAATAGCTTAGTACCTACGTATGAACCTATGTGTGTCTCCAAGTCCCTGAGTACTTGGTTGACTATTAGGGGTTTTCTGAGTCCACTGTGGCACATTTGCATATTACACTGATATCCGCAACTTTAGTTCTGATATCAGTGTAATGCGGCCAGATTCTGTGAAATGTATATAATCCAGCCTAGTGTGTGTGTGTGTGTGTGTGTGTGTGTGTGTGTGT